>NC_046649.1:11937059-12237226 GCF_900324485.2 Mastacembelus armatus | reverse complement strand
TTACAACTATTTTGTTGTTGTTAGAGAATGGAGAGTGGGTCATCAGACACAGGCCAGCTAAAAAGATTATCAACACTCAGTACACTAAGGATGAGCTGGAGTACCAGGAGGTGGTCTTCTTCCTCATCATCCAGAGGAAGCCCCTGTTCTACGTCATCAACATCATTGCTCCCTGTGTGCTGTTCTCTTCCCTTGGCCTGCTTGTCTTCTACTTACCTGCCAAAGGTCTTTGTCCCTTCCTTTTCTGTGTTCAACCTTCAACCTCAACTGCCTCAGGATTATTGAGATGTCATTATTAAGATTTTCTTCACATCTTAACTCATGAGCAAGTTTAATCATTACTATATCCGGTGTCAGTCTGAATGGTGTCCTCACTTTCTACTTTTAAATCTAAACTTAAATCACAGTTTCTTAGCGTGGGTCTTTAATTTATTATTTTGGTCTTCTCCTTGTTTGGTCTCTGAGGAATTATATTTTTGTGCTTTTATTCCTGACCTCTATGATCTGTGCAGCACTTTGGTCAACCCTGGGTTGTTTTTAAATGTGCTTTATGAAAAAATAATGAATGAATGAATGAATGAATGGGTATCTTTTCATGAGCACTAACCTCAACAATCAGACACTGATTGGTTTGCTTTTTACAGCTGGTGGTCAGAAGTGCTTCATGACTATTGCTACTCTTCTGGGCCAGACTGTGTTCCTCTTCCTTATTGCCAAGAAGGTTCCAGAGACTTCGAAGGCAGTGCCTCTTATTGGAAAGTACGTCCGTGTGCACTGTTCTAAGATTTCACTTCAGAGATCAGACTTTCAGTTCAGCTACTGACCATGGATAAATTGAAATCACTGATTGGAAACAGCGCTGGAACAAATGTGATTTATTAACCTTTGACTGCAGGTATCTGATGTTTGTGATGTCAGTCACCACCATGGTAGTGATGAACTGCGTGATAGTCCTCAATGTTTCCCTGCGAACCCCAAACACTCATAGAATGACAAACAAAGTCCGAAGGGTGAGTGTGTGGCCAGATCAAACCTTTTCTCAAAGGAATTTGTTTTGCAGCTGCTGAATGAGCATACTGTAAAGTAAACAGAAATCAATTTCTCTTTGAACTGACGTTGCCTGCAGATCTTCCTAAACATCCTGCCTCGACTGCTGAGGATGCAGATGCGACCCTGGACACCAAACAATGACAACACCTCCGGAACTGCAAACGGAGAAGCTCGGGCTACAGGCAGGAACAGTGTGTTCCTCGTTCCCTGCAGACGGCGGAGCTCAATGACCCTCATAACTAAGGCAGAGGAATACGCAACGAAAACAGCTCGGACTGAACTCATGTTTGCCAGACTCAAAGAAAGAAATGGTTTGATGAAATCAGTATTAGAGAAGCTATGTAAGTATTTGAATGAGCTTGTGCACGTTAACTGCACATGAAAATAAGTCTTTCCTTGTACTTGTGTGAATACTTTCTCTTTTGACCACAGATGATGGGCTGGAGGGGGGTACAGCTGAGCAGCTCAGTATCAGTCTGGCAAAGGCCTCCCCAGAGGTGAAACAGTGTGTGGCCTCCTGCAAACACATAGCCGAGACTGCAAGGCAACAGAGAAACTTCCAAAATGTGAGCTTAACGTGTACATTTACTCATCCCTAGAAATCAACGCAGATCCTTTACCTTTTCTTTTTTAACCTCAGGAGAATGAAGAGTGGGTCCTGGTCGCCCGGGTCATCGACAGGGTTTGCTTCATAGTTATGGCGCTGGTGTTTTTTATCGGTACTATTGGGATCTTCCTGATGGGCCATTTCAACCAGCCTCCCTCCTCACCTTTCCCTGGGGATCCAAAGAAGTATCTCCCTCCATTAAACAATCTCAGTGACCTGAATGAGATAAGAGCAGACCTCATGGGGTGAACCAGAAGGAAATCATCATTTTTAACCAAAGTGGAAATCTGACAGTGTCTGTCAGTTCTCTGTCACTAATCACTGTGGCACAGAGGGAATGGGGACAATACAGCTGTGTGGTGACAGTTGCCGATATGGATGTGTGGACTGTCACAAAGGTTAAAGTCAACCATGCTTGGTCATGGTGATGAAGGACCTGCTATCCTTGTGTGAAAGCTACTTTTGATCCATAATGATGTAATCTGGTGTTAGTTTTTCAAGAAGAGAGTAATTTTAATACTTGTTATTGTCAGCAGAATGCTCACCTCTGGTTTATTTTTTGAGATATCAGATCACACATATTCATGACTGACGTATTTTACAGCCAAGTCTTTCAAAATAAATGTTTATCAGTAAAAAATACTAATAGAATCTTGTGATTACACAACTGACCATCTTTCAAATATTTAAATCCTGTGTTTGGGCCTAGTTTAAAGGCACATTTTGAGAGAATTAGTCCCCCGGGCTACACCTAAAATACACGGCACAGCCCCCCACCTCTGGAAGCAGGATTTCAATTACATGGCTGAGTGGTGCCTTTCTAGCCCAACAAAAGGCAGATCCGGCTGGTTGGGATGGAAACAGAGTCGGGGGTGAGACAGAGATGGGGACAGGAGCAGGAGTGAGATCCCTAGACACACGCTGACAAAGCCAAACATTACTACGTGAAAATTAACACAAGCACACAGAGGTGGTAAGGAGGCTGGTGCTTAATCCCCCCTGATCGTAACGAGTAATGGGTGTTTGCCTGGTCCCGTCCTACTCACTGCTTGATTATCAGGGTCTGTAGATGCCTGGAGGATGAACTCAGATGGTAAGCAAGAGACTAAATTTTCTGATGTGCCGTTTTATAGTTTTATGTTATGTCAAATATAAACAGAGTAAATGCTGGAGGTAGATTTTAGCCAGCTCTGCACCTCTAGTACTTTTGTACCTCTAGTACATATATATTTATATAAAGGACATTGTTGTGGAGGAATATACACCATTGTATGAAGCTGTAAAATCAACTCAAACTAGACGAAAGGACTGAGTGTGTGATGTGAATAGAAAGGAGGCTAAGTCTGGCTGTTGTGATGAAATCACTTTGTATTGAGAGGAGAATATTGCTGCTAGGAAACCTGTTTGTCAGAGCCACAGCCAGCAAAAGTTGTTTTTCTTTAACTTTCTCTCATAAATTTAAGTTATTTCATCATTTTTGAAGCTGATATCTTTCTTTCTCAGAGAAAAATATGTTTTTAATCTATGGACTTTAAACTATTTAGGCCACAGGGGTAATGATATGAACATGACAGATCAAAAGACAATGTTCAGGTTTGTAGTGTCTACATAGAATTGTATGATTTTCGATGGACCTTTTAAGTTTTTTTGTCACACTTTTTAACTCCATAAACTGGTTTTTCCTGTCTCTTTAGGCATCTTAAAGTTATTCAAATGGACTGATTTGAGAAGGGAAAACAATATTCTGTATCCCAGGTCAATGTTCTGTATTAAAAGAAACTTTGGTAACCAAATCCAAGACCTCCCACATAAACATATAATTCAAGATGAAACTGTGCCTAAACCTTTCTAATTTAATCCAAATGGCCATATTTTGCAAATTCAGAATGCCTGCACTGAAACTGGTTTTAGTGCATGGGGACATTTTGGATGCAGTGTCTTTTTCTGTAATTTAAATAAATCAAGCGAATCACCTGATTCTGATACTGAACTAAGTAAATCCACTGACCTGATGTCTGACCCAGGTGTCATGCACAGATTTTCTCAGCTCAGATTGAACCTGGAAACGTCACAGCAAGGTTCTGCTGAGTTCCATGTATATTTTCAGATTTCCATCATGTCAGCGGTAACAAACCAGCCTCTTCCCTTTGGCGGACTGGAGCGAGAGAAGCACATCCAAATGATCTTCAGATCTTTCCAGGACCGCCAGGGTCTCTCACCTGAGCATCAACCCAAGCGAACGTCTCCGGACTGGCAAACTGCTGAGCCGCTTTCAGATCTGTCTTCGTACTACAAGCAGCCACCAGAAAAACTCATCAGGCCAGGGACAGAGGAGCAGAGGCCTGAAGGTGCAGTGGGATCAGACTTTACATCTATGCTGGAAACAGTCAGTCAGATTCATATCACTGCCAGGCCAGAGCTGGAAGGTAGGAAGCATAGATGAATTTGTGTGTAAAAGGGGATACTTGTAGTGCAGAGATGTGTCTAATTAAAAAGACTGATGCTCCTTCACTGTAGGTCCACACTGTGTTCCCAGGAGGATCTACAGCATCGCTACAGGCGTCAACAGGTCGCAGTTATTTGTGGCTGTGGAAGGTACAGAAGCTGAATCTGTCTTACATATTAAAGTCCCCTCTGCATTTCATATGAAGTGAATTTAGATGTTTCTCAGTGAAATCTCAGTCTGTCTGATCTGATCTCCCCTTTCTGGCAGAGAGTTCATGCTTGTGCCTCCAGTGTTGTGGTCCAGCTCGGGCTTGTTCTTTTCGGGGCTTTGACTGCCAGGGCTGCCAGGTCTTTTATTTTGAAAGGCCATTTAGAGTGGACGCCTGCTGCCTGGGATGCTGCCTCATGGAGATGAGGGCCTACACTCCTCAGAAACATCTTATTGGAACTGTATGCCAGAGGTAGGACAATCTAAATCTGTTTTTATAGGTGATTTACATTTACCTAAGTACTGTACTTACATACACTCTGAAATTGCCTAGCCTATGTATTTAACCTTTAATTCTCATGCAAAAACAGTAGGTGAATTTTGTTTAAGGCAATTAGAGATTTTTTTTTTAAGCCCCAGAATATTGCACCACCCATTTTAAGTTGACACTGTCAGATTGAAGACTGTGTCACATGAGCCTTTTTCCATGTCACTCCCAGACCCTGACCACCCTGAATGGCCATAGATGCCTGTCTGTAAATAGCAGCGAAAGCTTTTAGTGTTCCGCACAAGCCCGGGTGTCGTCTAAACCTGGAAGAGTTGATACACAAAACAGCTGTCTGCACGGAGACAAAGACAGAGCTGTACCGGGCTTGGAAGGAAGGAACGTGGTATCCTGCTAATGAGAGGAATGAGAGCACTCTGTCTCCTGCAGTCAAACCAAAATACTTCCTCCTTCAGCTGGCCTGAATCTGACTCCAGGGTTAGCTGAGGTGCCTTTGTGTGTCAAATTTAGAGTTTTCCAGAAGTAGCACTGTATGAAGTTCTGTCTAATTAGGACTGTCCTGGCAGAGGTTTCACTGATCAGAGATCTACTTGGTATAAATATTCTCTCAGTCGTGCTAGAATAAAGCATGCCCCACTTTGTGTTCTTCCAACACCAAGCAAACAATGGTTTTTGGTGCTGCAGAGTCATGACAGCTGAAAATGTGATCAGCCAAGCATCAAGCCTGGGCTGCACTACTGTGAGATGTAATGGCCGTTGTATCTGCCAGGTTGCTTACTGCATTATTATGGATGGAAGTGTGTTAAGTTGTTGTCTGACTGTGTTGCCAGGTGGAGCATGTTCACCCCTCTCCTAGAAGTGTGTGATTCTGAAGGAGCATCAAAACTCAGAATCCAGGGCTCCTGCTGCCCGTGCCGCTGCCTCTCCAACCAGCTATTTCAAGTGAGTAATATTTGAGCAACACAAAATAAATATGTCTTTCTGCAAGTATATTTCATTCAATATTTTCGGCCTTTAATCATGCACTAGATTGTCTCGGACATTGGTGAGGAGATAGGCACCATATGGAAGAAATGGCCTGGCTTTAATGACGAGCGTAACATGGACCATGAATATTTTGGTTTGGAGGGTGAGTTTGCTCACATAAAATGATTCTGATTGAATGTTTTTTTTTTTTAAAATATGTTTGTGACTTTATGAGCATCGCCTGCTCTTCATATTTCCCCTTAACACAAAATAGCGATGGTTCTGCTGCAGCACTGTGATACAGTGCAGCAAATTATGGTATTACCAATGCTTGTGTTTCATAAGTCTGAGAAATCAGGTTATTCAATGTAGTTTTACTACATATTTTGGAACAACTGTCATATTTTTGTTTTGCAATGTCAACTTTCATATCCCATTTGTATTCTTAATTAATAATTGTGCCATTTCTACATTTCACTCAGTGCCACTGAGTATGGAGTCAGATACTAAATTGTTGCTGCTGGCAGCCACTTTCTTGTTGGTGAGTATATCACCTTCTATACTCAGTGTACAAAAATATCCCCTTTTGACATATACCGTCAGATTATCACTGATGCTTCATTTGGCAAGTACGTTTTTACCATTGTAGTTTATATGGTTGGGTCTAGCTCTATCTGCAAAGGATTATATTTCATAATATACTGCATCTTATTCAGATAAAAGAGGAATTCCTCAAAGTAGATGTGTCAAATACATCCATTAATATAAAAAGTACATTTCACTGAGCTATACTAGTGAAATACTCAAGTACAGCACTGTAGTTCACTAATGATTTCATGACCGCCCTGATAAACTCACCTGTTTGTTTCTCCACAGAACCACATGTTCTTTGAGATGAGCTGATCGGTGAAAAGGACCATCATGGCTAAAAGACACAGTGGACTAAAAGTACTGAGAGACAACAACCAGATCACACACATCTGTTGAAACATCTGTTCAGATTTTCTGAAGTTACAGCACCAGTTTTTGACAAAAAGGACACTGAGCCAGCTCTAGCAGCAGATGCATATTTGACATTTATTGCTATAATCAATCAGGTAAACATCCAACATTTTTTCTTCACTTTTTATACACACACCTGCACCCATTATCCCACAAACATGGGCAGCATTGTAATTTTTTAAACAAACTACAGGTGCTTTCCTTACATAGTTCAACAAAACGTTCCAGAGGAATTGATGAAAAATTGTATCAGACCCTGACCCAGTTCTTTTCTTTAACTACAAAAAGGAAAAGCAGTGACAGTGTTTCAGGACTCCTGTACACCTTTGTTGAGGACATTAAAGCAGAGCCTGTAAAGGCAGGGAATAGACAAAACAGGGGATCTGGTTTGGGTCAGGCTCAAGGCCAGGCACAGTGATTTAGGCAGCTTGGTAGTCCATTTTTAAGATCGCTGTTATATGGTCTTCTGCCCAACACAGGATGGTCCTTGTCCTTTGAGATTCAATTTCCAGGTCAAAGATCAACAATCATCGCCAATTTAGTTAAGTGATCTCTGAAGAGGACTGTATTTACAAATATACACAATAATGGTCATTCTAGTTTCGAAATGACTAGAGGACCTATAGTTAAAATATAGCACTATAATAAAATAACTTCTACTTCCAACCCTGTTTGACTCCCAGTAAAAAGGATTTACACAGGCAGGAGTGTGATGTTTTGTTAAGTAATACAATTAAATCTAGTATTATAACAGGTTCAATTTATTCTGTGTTTTTGTTTTTATCAAGTACACTTTAACAGCTAATGGCCAGCTGAGCTGGTCCCCCCACTGATGGCAAGGTAAGAGATGTTACAACTTGCACTCAATCTTTTCGCCCCACAAATATGAGACAACGTTCTTATGTGGTCGATTAGAAATAAGACATATTTCTCTCTTCAGCTTGGTTCAGTGTTCTACTGAAATGCTTTTCTGTTTTAATTACAATTTGTCACAAAGAAGGAATGGTCTTCTTGCCTCTGTTCCTGACTTTATCTCAGTCTTCAAACTACACAGTGCCAAACCACGCAGAGGTGTCATGCCCCTGGACTTGTCAACCGCCAACATATCACACAAACACACACCTACATGCCGCAGACAAAAAAAAACAACATTAGCAGGAGTCCAAATAAATCAGAGAAGGTAGATCGTTAGTGGTTTAGAACCATTTCTTACCCTCGTAGATGTTTTTGGGCTAACGTCCACCACTAGCATTCACCAGACCATGGAAGTCTTCCCAGGCTCTGCAAGCAAAGCATGCAGTACATCATTGTTCATAATACAACATGCAAACTGTTTAGATATTTGTGCATTCATTTACTGAAAAAGCACATGAAACATGATTGAGTTGCATATTTAACAATGAAAAAATAACTATAAATGTTGCAATGAAAACAAGTGTAGTACCGCTGTGATGAATAATTATTTAGAGAAGCAGTAAATATTCACATTTAAGATGTTGGAATAGTGAATTTTTTTCCTTTAAACAAATTTACATTGATTAATTGTCAAAACCACATCTGACCAGTTTAAACAGCAAGAAAAATCACTATTGTTTTAGAGATTTCTAAGTTTTTGAAGCAGCTTCTATTGCAATACACTTTAATCCAACATTAAACTTAATCCTACATTACTTCCTGGGTGAGAAATTTTGTGAGCATGCACACATTTAAATGAGTATGAGAGAGAGAGGGAGGCTGGTTGGAGAGAAAATAATAAAATGAAAAGACATACATACTTAATGCTGTCAGTGTGTGTCTTGTACTCCATGATGGTGTTAGGGGGCAGGTTGAGGACTCTGCGCAGGGTGTCTCTGATGCGGGCAGTGGTCGCCTGGTCACTGGCTGTTTTGTTCCAGATTGAAATTATATCCTCCTAGGGGAAAAGAAGCATGAAGAGAAGTGTGAGTGTGTCCAAGCAGGCAGTGCTTGAGTAAATGCAGCAGGTCAGTGTTTGTTGGCGGGTTTACCTGGAAGCGTACTGACACCACAGCCCCACAGATCTCCTCTCCCACCATGAACTGCTCCCCAAGCATAGCCAGGATTAGATTCTCCCAGCACCGAGATGCTAGGCCTTTCCTCAGACGGATGATCCACTTCCCACCCATCTTATTGGCATCATCCTAAACATGACAAAGGCACGGTTACAGAATGAGCCGGTTATTGTTTTCAAAAGCAAACTGAACATATTAGATCATGCGATCTTTGAGTGGAGCAAGTTCAGGATATCAGCAACTGTGCACCTACCTCCCACATGGGTTTAATACCCTCTTTGAAGAGGTGGAAGTCACTGTGGCCTGTCAGGTCTCCTGGCCGGATCATGTGACTGTAGAAACGCCAGAACTGCTCCACCTTCATAAGGACAAAAACATCTACATTAGTAACTGAGAATGAATCAGCAAGAGTTCACCTTAGGAGCATTGGCCTGTGTCTCTCTAAGGTGATAAACGCAAGCAGAGAGGGTCCCCACCTATCTACTGTATGCTCTGTCTAAAGATGTCGGAAGGAGAGACATACCGAGGCGAAGCTGCCAATCTGTTTGATGTTCTGTTCGTAGCTCTGAGTGCTGGCTGGTCTCCCTGGGGTGCGTCTGGAGTACCAGAAGGTGTAGTTATATTGAAGAGGGTGCTCTCCTGCCCCTGGCACAACCATCTGCAGACAAGGAAAACATGAGTAAGACACTCATTTAACTTTGAAGCTGCAGATACATGAGTCAGTGTTTAATAGTCTGACCTTTTTCTTAGAACTGTTCTGTTCCTTGTCCTCTTCGTCAGTTTTTTCCTTTTCACTGTCTTTCGGTGAGCCTTGGTCCTGGTCGTGGTCTCCACTGTCATCGTCTTTCAGACTAGATTTGATGGAAACACATGCAGAAAACAAAAATGTCAATGTGGCAACTGTTTAAATTAAGGAGGATTTACCCTCAGTTTAATAGGTAGCTTGCATCTTACTAACATTCGCAGTCTAATACAAAGGTCCTGACACAGATGATTTACTAACTCTGTGGTAGCCTAATTATGAAGGCTGCTGAACCGTACTGTGTCATAATGGCAGGTATTTCTAATATTCAGTGTGATCTAAATGGGCTAAAATTAGGCAAAATAACAGAAACAAAGCTGGAGGTAGGATTAAATTCAGGGCTACTATATGACATTGCATTAGTTTCAGCCATGTGCGCCTAATAAACCGGCAACTGAGTATACTTTTTTCACAATGGACTGCAAATAAACTGTTTATGCTGCACACGTAGGCATCTCAATTTAAACTAAGTTACTGACACTAAATAGCTTAGCTCACTGTTAGCTAGCTAGTCGTACGGTAGCGCCAAGAGAGTGTAATTCGCGCCGAGCATGCGCACACCTTCCCCCGCTTCTTAGCCACTACCACACCGAGGACTCAGGGCCTGTCCGCCTTCCGCATGGCTAAGCTACAGCTAACAACAGAGCACATAGCCTACTATAGAATCGCTATGTGCGCTCTGTTGTTTCTTGATTTTGTTTTAAATGTATTTGTGTATGCTGACCTCGCTCTCATCGTAGGTTTTTAATCACACGGAGCACACAGCACCGTCCGATAAAGCTGACACACCTCTCCTTACACGCAGACACAGCTTTCATTGAGGTGGGTTTAACTTCGCGATGGAGAGAAACCCCTGTCCGGCAGGTATGTCACAAAAACTTTTCAAGTACTCACGCGTCAAATTTGTTGTTCATTATTTTCTAGGTGGGAGCTTTTCGGAGTCCGTCCACAGCCTCCTGAATTCCGCAGGAACGGCGGCGCGCACAGCCGACGCACGTGTACGCGCAGGCGGTGCGTGGGTCGTTGAGCGTGGAAATGACACGCAGCTTTTTTTTTTTTTCAGGTTTTCACCAAATGTATTTCATGTTGTGCAGATATACATACATAAACCCCAGGTCACATGGGACACATTAACACCCACGTTATGTTTAAAAAATTTATTCATTCATTCTCATACATCTGTCTGAGAAACATAATAAAACACACAGTAAAGAACCACTCTGATCAGTTAATAATAGCTCTGTGTTAGCTCCTAGTCCGATGAATAATCAGAAATCCTGTGACCTCATCACACAGAGACATGGGTACGAGCAGGCAAACACATTCGCAGCCTCAACAAAAAGAGGACCAGCGGCTTCTTCCTATGAACTGTCCTCCTCTGATGTGCCGCATCCCTCCTTTCATCTTTTCCATCCATCAGCTTGTTATCTGTTCTTGCTTTCACTTCAAACGGCGGCTCTATTCAGGTCCAGGCAGAGCTGTGGACTAGGGGACAAAAAGTGAACAATGGGGTGAAGACAAAGTCAAGAACTAAGTGGACTTCTTTAGGTAGTGGTAGTCACAACCATGCACAGTTGTGAAGAGGGGTTGAGAAAAACCTGTGTCTGCGTGTGGGGGCACACAGTTCAAGAAGAAGCACAGTGTCTGGGATGAAGGATAGGAGAAAATCTCTGGCATGGTATGGCACGGTATGGTGTGGTGTGGTTTGGTTGGCTCTGCTGTTGCCCCTTGCCCACTGTGCCTCTGCGAGGACCTTCATGAGAGGGTCCTTTGTTCTGGGCCGGCAGGCGCACCAGTGAGTGAATGAGCAAGAGCCATGGCGGCCCTCTTCAGTGGCGGCTGTTTGTTTACACCAGCTAGCCCCGTCATACTTCATTAGCAGACCAGCCCACCGACAACCTCTGATGTCCTAATCGCCGATGAGAGTGTGACTGCCCATCAGCCCTGAGCCTCAGCGGTTCAGGATAAAGGGGTTTCTAGGATTCCCAACACCATATTCCCACTAAACCTCTCTCTCTGCCTGCCTTCTCAGTCATGGTACACACACACAAACAGCCTCCACAGTGAGGATGGATGGGAGAACTAGTTCTTTCATCTTCAGCCAAGAGGCACAGGGAGGTGAGCTGACCAGTGCTCCGACCAGTAGAGCAGCAACAGTCCCAGAAAACTATCTTTGCATCACAGAGATGTGAGAGACCTGCCACACAGAGAGGAGCAAAGCCAGACAGAGGGATCATTCAGTGCTGCCATCTTCTGACCACAACATCAGGCTTAAGCATACACGTTATGTAAGTTATGCGTTAGATCATTTTTGATTAATCTAAAGAGTTGTCAGAAAATGCAATGCAACAATTACCCCAGGATACACCTGCTTATTGTTTTTTTTTTCATAAAGCAAAAAAAGGAGTAAATCTTGACATTTGAGAAGATGAGACCAGCCAGAAATGCTAATTATAGTTGTTTTTCTTCATGTATAACCTAAGCAATCAATCACATGTTCAAAGGGCTTATCAGCACTGCATCATACCAACCTCCTGAATGGCTCTCCCCAGTGTCTCCTGGCTTTTCACCACTTTTCTGAAAGAGATACACATATTATCATTTCTAATATTGATATTGAAGCCACTGCTATGATCTGCATAATAACATTTTTATCACAGCATTAAGACACAAGAATAGAGCCAACCTGTGTATTCTGCGAGCCAGGCTGAGGGTGAAGCTTGCCGTACAGTCGGGCTGATAAGTGGATGGCACTATGGTGTAAGCCCCAGGAGAAAGACTGCAGGCCAGACCGACATCCTGGGTGTAGCAGTGGGGGACACAGCTGGCAACAGGATCCTCGTCCCTGGGGAAAGACTGCATAGATACCCCTTCTGGTACCTGGATGTAGTCAAAATCAGAAACCTGGCTAGAATTACGATGATAACTTCCACTTATAATTAACAAAATTATTATTACTGTATGTATATTTCAGTAATCAGTAGTATAATAATATGTTTTAAGGTAGTGGCACTTCACTTAAAGCACTAAAACTGACAAAAGGGTAAATGTTTCAAAGATCTAATTGCATACTCAGCAGAATGTATGTTAGAACAACCCCACAGGAATTTACACAGAAGTCAGTGACACATAACCCCAAAATGAAAGGGGTATTTTATATTGATGTTTCATTGACCTTATAAATGTGGAAACCAATAGCGTGCAGATCAGTGTCAGGGCGGCTCTGGTGCAGGGTAACCCTGACATTAACTCCTGATGTCACTGCTGAGTCATCACACACTGTAAAAGGGAAGCAGGGGTTCTGCCAGTGAGACAGAAAGTTTCTGCTTCCTCCTGCTGTTGTTCCCTTCCCCCACGAGCCTCGGAAGTAACTGGTCTCCCACTCTCCATCTGTTGTTAATGGCAGTGAAGGCGCTGGGCTTTTTAGGGTACTGAGGAGAAAACAGGCATCGTGTATTTAATAATTAAACCACAAACCATACAAATTACACAAACACTTTGCATGATAAATAAAATAAATAAATAAAGATAAGATAAATAAATAGGCAACAGGAAAATCTATCTCCTGTAAAATATGTGGCATAACAGCTGGAGGTGAGCTTTCCTCAGTTTAAAAGAATGAAAATGATTTTTTTTTTTGATTCTTTAAAATGTGTTTTTCAATTTTACCAGCAGATGTCACTATTTTTTTTACTGTCATTTATTTTCAAGGCAAGCCACACAGCTAAAAATCTGTGCACAAATTCATAAATCATCATCTCAAATTCAGTAGACATTAAAACATTTTTGATTGTGTTCTGTCAATTTTTAGAAACACATCCTAGATGTCCAGATAAACTTTCCTTGCCTGAGGGATATGGAAGAGGAGGAAAAGACCCTGACGAGAAATCGGGCCTCGGCTCCAGGCTGGTAGGTGCTGGGGATGAGCAGGTAATATCCAGGCTCCAGCTGCCGATGAAGAACCACCTCTCTCTCGTAAGTGTGGCAGTGAGTAGAAGCACAAGGAGGTTTATTTAACATCCGGCTCAGATTGAAACGCTTCTTCTCCACCTGGTGATAAAAGAACACAAACTGATACAAAGCAACAGACACAGAAACATTTGTTTTCATGTTGGTTATGACACAAACCTTCCACATGTGTAGAGCGATAGCCTGGTAGTGCTGGTGTTTTGTGTTTTGGCTGTCCTCAAGAGGCGTTTGTGCGTATTTCTCTGTGTTTCTCCATTTTCTGTACTGCAGCAGAGACACTAGTACCTCTCCTCTCTCACACACTTTGAGCCAAAACTTGGGGTTAGTACCATAGCTGCTACTGTTTCGGTTACCACCAGCAGAGTGCGCTTTGATCCACCGACCAGCCAGCTGATGGCTGTTTGTCAGCAGATTTCCTGTAAGACAGGAGTCATCAGGGTAAGACAAAGGTCCCATGTGGTGGTATCAGAGTGAAAGCAGAAAACAGCATATCTGTTTTACCTGTATAGATGCTCTTTAAGTGTCCTTCCTCACTGATTGGATATCCCACTGTGACATCATCAAACTGGGACAAAAATTCAGCCTCATCCAACCAGAACTCACCCTCAGCCACCTTGGCTTGTAGGTCTGAAGCACAAACAGGGTCAACAGAGCTCCAACCTACACCACTGCAGAGAGAGGTGGGAAGACTGAATGTAGACTTTGGCTGGTTCCCAATGTTTGGACTTTCCCCACACTTGCTAACATTTACAGCTACATACCTGCGAGGTCCGACACAAAGATAAGATTCCCGCATAAATTCCCACCCACAATAATTAACTTAGCCCATTGTGAGAGGAAAGAGGAGTACCCAGAGAAAACCCACAGAGAGCTCATATAAAATCCAAGGCCCTGGTTGGTCTCAAGGTATGAACCCAGAGCATTCTTGCTGTGAGGTGACAGTCCTTACCTCTTTACCACAGTGTCACTCCACAGCACTTTTGCTTTATGTGATGGTGATGTGCATACCTCCCTATCCAGTTCCCTCCCCAGCAGCATCTCCCCCAGGGGTTTCTGATCCTGAGCAGCCGCACTCTGCTCCCTGACACCTTCCTCACATCTAACCACTCCATGACAGTCAAAGCATGATACTGACCCAGCTCAGTGGGACCTGAAACAGATAAGGAGTGAATCAGGTGATGTTACACAGGACCAAAAGGTCACTTTGTGCAAAAAAACACTATTCTGACCTCCTGTGCGGCTGTGAGTGGAGCAGCTGAGAGTACAGTCATGTTTCACTGGATACAGAAGGTTTAGGTCCAGCCTTCTTCTCCCGACCATGTCACTTTCCTGTTCTGGTTTCTGCTCCTCTTCTGAACCAAAGTCTCCCAGGCTCCAGTGCTCTGCCAGACCACCGGTCAAGTCTACCAGGGCCTCAGACACCTGCCCTGCCCACAGCCGTTCATATGAGCCATGAAGCCTGGAGGTAATTGAAGGAACAGTAAATGGAATTTCCAAGCTTTACTAAACATGATTTGGGATAAAATGCCAAGATTATTGAAACTTCCCACCAAGAATCATAGTTCTACATGAAAATTCACAGTAGGTTAAACAGATATATACTGCAGGGTACTTACTTAGCATAGGCTTTCTCCAACAGAGGTACCCAGAAGGCAGTGGGGGAATGGCAGCGTGAGAAGCAGAGGGTGGAATTAATACAGGGCAGGCGGTCATCAATGATCACCTGAGTCCAGTATCCCTGCTGCCAAAAATGAAACCGGAAGGAGCCTCTGTACCTGCTGTCACCCCACTGAGGCTGGTTGGGTGGCAGCACCTGCATGGAGCAATGCAGGACATAAAAATATGCTTATGCTTACTAAGCTATAAAGCTTAGTTTAAAGGTGTAATAATACTATAAACACTAATTCAGCTGTTGTGCTACCTTGTCCAGCAGATGTTTGTTCTTCAGCAAGAAGGTGCAGGCACAGAGAAACCAGCAGTCTCCTAATAAGCCCTGTTTAGCATGACCCAGGTTGATGAAGTCAGGGAAGAGAACTGGGGACAGGCAGATCTCCTAGAGGTGAAACATAAAGGAGGACTGAGAGACACTAAGTCAATAAAACACCCCTTGAAATTGGCTTTATGGATGAAAAAAACATAAAAATATTTCCCATTCAAAATGGCTAAAGTGACAATGGTTAAACAATGTGGACTTTCAATACTTTCATTGCTGTGAAGTTGTTAACGTGGAGTTTATAGCCTTCCACATTTTATTTCTTCTTTCAGGAAGCATGTTTGCTTTTTTGTGAAATACTGAACAACAACTTTAAAGAAGTGTTTCACAATCAAATGGAAATCCCTCTTTAGCTTAAAAAATAAATCCATGACAGGTGACACGTTGATAGGTCACAAGCCTAAAAGGTGGAGAACTCCCTGATGTGAAAAGTTCACACGATCTTAACACCACTACCTAAACAATTAAACTACAACAAGACAAACACAAGGAACTCACAGAGGAATTTCCCATTCGCTTTTCTAGGTCTCACCTGCGGCCTTTGCCAGGTGATGTCACCCTGCAGTCTGGTGATGGGCGTGGAGCTGTCGGAGAACAGGGATGAGTCATCAGGAGGAAATTCCAGGTCCTCAAACAGAGCATCGCCTCCACACTGCGCCTTGCCCTCGGGTTTCATGGCTCTCTGCGTTTTTTTGTTTTCAGCCTGGATGGTTCCTGCTGGGTCAGTGGGTGAACCTCAGCCAGCTGTGACCATCCCCACAGCCTCCAGGTACACTTGTATTACACCTAAAAACAACACACATGTTACTTTACACACATTTTTTTACATGATTGGATACACCTACCTGGCTGTGTGATAAGTTATAATAATAACGTAATAATATTGATTCACCTGTGTGATCATTTTGGAAGATGCGGGCTAGATGTTGAATTGACAGGTGTTTCTCTTATTTTGTCCACCACATTTATATGAATGAGGCTATAAAATTAAACACTAATAATAATAATAATAATGATGATGATGATGATGGTGATGGTGATGATGATGATGATAAAACCCCTCTCTCACCTCCATAAAGGAGGATTTGTTGCAGGCCTGCTGGGTCAGGCTCCATCAGTTGCAGCTAGGTGTGGCTAATAAACTGAGAGTATGAGATTTAACAAATTTGTGGTTTTGTGCAAACATCATTAGCATGAACTGAAAACTGACGTAGATCAGGTTATGCCTGTTTATCTGCTACTATCTCTATGTTATTAACGACAGAAACAAATCTAAGTATGTAAATATAGTGTTAACTACATGTTAGTGACCCACTCATTAGCACAACCATGATAGCATATAGCTAAATCTAAAGAAAACCTGGATGGGCTGATTTCCAGAGCTCAGTGTGATGTTGGGTAAAGAGCAGGCAATGATGTACCTGTGTGTGTCTGTGTGTGTCTGTGTGTGTCTGTGTGTTACCTTTCTCCCGTGTGAAGCATCTTTGCCCTCCTAGCTGTAACACAGCTAACGTTAGCTTCAGTTAGCTGCATCATTTCCATATCCCTTCATCTTGTCATGGTTTCAAAACCGTAACCACGAGTTTCATATCCCTTTTCTCGCTATGACTAAGAGGCTATTATATCCAAAACGGACATATTTTCTTCCTAAAGCGTAAAAAGACGTGTAAAAATATCTTCTGCCTGCACATTTAGAAGCTCATTCATGAAGGCAATCCTTCCTGTGAACACTTACGCCGCCTACTGTCGGAAATGTGAATTTCATCCTGCACCTCGGTTTTTATGGGTGCAAAGTGCTTCATTACAGCATTAGAAAACATTAGAAAACATTAGAAAACATTAGAAAACAGAAATGCTGTCAAAAACAATATCACCTGTGCTGAAGCTGCTTTAGAAAAAGGTCCATCTAACTTGAATAGGTCCATGTTTAGAGGCTGTAGTTTGTGGTGCTGCTGAAAGATGTTACACTAAAAAGTGTTTCCAGTGTTTTTACCACCATGTGGGGTGTAAATAGCTGAGTACATGTTAGAAATGCAGCAGGTGTCTGTGTTCAATCAAAACTGAGCATTTTTAAAGGTAGGGTTTATTATAAGACTGTAGTCTGCTTCAGTTTTAGTTTGTTGTAATACATGACAGTGACCTGATACTGTCCTTCAGTACGCTTCTTTGTCAAAGTCCTGATCAACCTGCTTTACTGATTTACTCGCCTCCTATGTTGCTTTTTTTATTTCTTTGTTTTTTTTTTTTTTGCATTGGTTGGATGTCCAGATGTGGGCCCTCATACATCTGGAGCCCCAGCCTGTTCTTCATCCCTTTCTCCCTCATTCTGTTCATTTACTGTTCACTTTCACTTGGCCCTTTACTCTCTCTAATGTTTCTTTCTCTTAAATGTGTGTGATATGTAGCCCGTCCTTCTTCCAGGTCTATCTGGAGGGGACTTCGTGTGGGGTCTGTTGAAGATGCTGTTTGTCATATGTTTCTAATCTAAAATTTTGTCATTCAGACTGTCCATACTGTAAATCTCAAATATTGCTCTACTCTGGTGCAGTCGTGGCCTAATGGATAGAGAGTACACACCTGGAGCAATGGCTGCCCACTGCTCCGGGTGTGTGTTCACTACTGTGTGTGTGCACTTTGAGTTGGTAATGCAATTTCCCCATTGTGGGACTAATAAGGGTAAATACCTTAACATCTCTCTCTGCCCTCTGTTGCTCTTCCTGAGATTTCTTTTTTCCTGTTAAAGGTCTGATTTGGGGGATCTTATCTTATCTAATCTTATCTGATCCAGTCTTCAAAGAACAGAGGGCCTCACGTGCTGTAGACTGAAAAACCTCTTAAGGCTTGACTTGATCTTATTTATTTAAGAATATTCATCATCTTTCCTTTTTATGTTTTTCCTTTTCACTATTATTTTTCCTTTGATTTCATGTTGTTTCATCAGTAAATTTCTGTTTTTCCTTACTGCCAGTGCTTTTACATTGGATCAAATTATTTACAAATTATTTACAGATATTTTAAATGTGGTCAACTTCTTCAAAAAACATCAGATTAAAAGAGGCAATCAGATTAAGAATCAGCAACTTATTAAAAAATCAATTTTATTGGTTTTAAAGTGGTAAAAATATAGATTTATTGATTTTAAAATAATACATTTGATTCTTTAAATTGATTTCCCTGAGTGATCTCCATTATTGTAGATGTGGCTCACGGGTTCCTATTTAGAAAGACATAAAGAACACTATTAGATAGAATCACATAATGTTGCTTGGCTGTATAGCATTGTGGTGTTTTAGTTCAGACATCAGTTTAATACAGAAATGGACTTACTTTGGCAAAGACCCTATGGCATATTGGACCCACTCTCTGTCAGGGTTGGCGCACACAAGTCTGTTTTTCTTTGTTGTAAAACTGTATTAAGACAAGGAAATACATTCAGACAATACTACAATAGCAGAGTTGACACATAACATGTACCTTATAATAACATGTGGTGGTTCAGTCACATTGATTTTTTTGTTTCTTACATTATTGCCTTGATGTTGCAGTTTTGCTTCTCATCCTGGACTGTGTAGTGTTGCAGCGCTTTAAATGGGATTGGACTTTCATGGTACTGTGTGCAGCACGACTTCATGGGCTCTTTGAAGAAGAAAATCACACGTTTTAGCAGAAGAATGACAAGTAACATATTAAATACACACACAATCTGGACAATTAAAAAACATGTTTTAAGTTAACAATATTAGTGAAATGAATAATAACGCACAGTAAATCATTGTTGAACTGATACTTACTGCTTTCACTCAGCACCACCAGGAGCAGCAGTACAGAGAGACACACAACAAACTTTGCCATCTTCAGCAGTCAGTCAGGTTTCTGATCAGAATTCTCAGATGGGATGGACTGATACATTTTGCCTTTGGCACAGAAGTTTAAATACTCTGTACAGCCACAAATCAAGGAAATACCTGGAAACACCACTGATAGATGGGAAGGAAGTACGACATAGGGTAAACTACCCACAATGGTGGCACAAAATCCCCTTTTGGGGTACGAAGGAATTGAGAAATGCTGACAATGTATAGTACAAAAAAAATTGTAGTTATGTAACAGTAAATATTATGTGGTAACGACACAGATGATATTATTTTTTTAATAAACTGTGGTAAAATTCAACTACATCTACTCAAGTGTGTCATTTATCACAAATGTTTGCAATTTTTATTTAACTAATTAAATGTTGTGATGCCTTATGCTACCTTATATGCTTATATTTCAGAGGAAATGTGCTTTTTATTAGAGCTATATAGTCATTAATTACTTTACTAATCCAGATATCACACACAAAACATTTATATTTATAAAACATATACTACTACATTACTACTACCCAATTTTGCAGTAAGTAGTAAAAATTTGCCTAATCTCTACCAACTTTAATATTGAAATGCTGCTTTAACAACAGTAATACATCAGTATTATTAACAATAATATAATATTACAATAATATAACACTGACAGGAATCTTTTGCTGTATAATAATTCATTTTCTTTCATTACTTTAATATACATACTTTAATAACATTTTGAACTCATTATATTTCATTTCATTATTTATTTGTGATATTGTTACTTTTAATTGCACACCATCTAAATACAATAGAAAATTGAGAACGTGAGAAGTACAAAACACAATACAAAACTACTTTAACAGCAACCAAAAACCTCACAGCAAAACATCCTGCTGACCTTATTACTGCATGCAGATGATATAATGAGGCAATATAGGAAAGACATATTGTGTCTAATTATTTCATGGTATTTAATGTCCTTACATGCAGTTATTTATGCTGATTTTAGAATTTGTCAAATGCCTATATACACATCACTATGGTTTGTTTAGAAATGCTTGTGTACTTTACTGTGAAATTCAAATACGCAATTTGGGTAGTGCGGATGAAGATGAATATTCAATTTTTTCTAGATATTCTTGATCAGTATATTATTTCGCTCTTAGAATTTGTACATTTCTTATCTTGTCAGTGCTGTTCTCACTGGTTTAGAGTGGGCTGTGAAAGTGGCCCACTGAAAAAATAGTTTGCAATTGAACAGTCTGGCTAAACTCCCCACTGCTTTCGATTGCTATCAGCCACCTGACGCCTTGCTATCTGAAAAACCTTACATTAAAGAGAGTGGTTTACAGTTTGTGGATGTGTGGGTATTTTGCATTTGGGTTAGTTTTGATAGATCTAACCTTTACCTTAAATCATATTATTAGAACATGTCAGAATCTAAACTCTGAGCTAAGGCAAGAATGAGACACCAGGAGTTAAAAATTACATTTTGATGATGAGAGTTAAAGAATTTTAACCTGGTTCTGGCCAAAGAAATATTTTTCTTTACATTTTGACTCATAGTTATGATATAAAAGAGCCAGTGATTAAGCTAAGTTATAGCGTGACTTAAGTGCACTATGAAAATGCACATTGCAGGAAATATGTAAAGTGCAATGTAACATGGTGTGGTTTTAGTGGAAAGTTCACGATGAACAATTAGACATTAACTGCATCATGACCTATTTCAGTGGTCCCAAAGCACTTTTTTCCTTTCATGTATGTGTCTTGAGTATATAGTAAAAGTTCCTCTGACCTAGAAAAGAACCTTTGCACAGACTCAACGCAACCTACTTGTAGCAGCCCACATCAGCAGTGCACAATACTTCAAGCTCTCTTTTTACTTTCAAAATGTCAAACTGTTCATTTTAATTTAATATATTAAATATATTCTTGTAACTGTATCTGAACAGTGAGAGTCACTGCCACACCTCTGTAACTTCCCATGTCACACTGGTTATACGGGACTTTTAGTTTTGAAGATGTGGTGAGGAGAAGACCTGTGATGTGTGACCCATCACCCATAATCTTTGTCTATTTTACTAACCTGAATTAGTTGTCCAACTCTTTTTAAAAATGTATACTTTTATATGTGGTTAACATGCTCTGAATTCCTGATGTAGTCTTTCATGCTCTATTTTATGTTATTAATTCTCAACATTCACACCTTGGACTTTTCACAGTAAATTCCCATCAAACTGAGTGAGTGACATTGCATTGTTATTTTTAGCTCTTCCTCTGTAACTTAAAACACTGAGTGAAAATTTTCTGCCCCTCACCTTTCCCTCCTGGAGGGGGTTTTTGTGGTGTAGTAATACTTGCAGCGAGCAGATCTAAGCTTCTCCGAGTGGAAGTTTCCTGTTTCTTTCGGGACTATATAATGCCTCTGTGATTAACACCTTACACAACAATCTCTCTGACTCCACCTGAGGACGAGCGAGACAACAGCTCAGCTCAGACTCACTGCTGCCAACACAGAAGACATGGTGTCATTCAATGTTACGGTGATGGTTATCACATTCCTTACTGTTTGTCTGCTGCCAACAAACACATCTGCAGGTATGTGCTGGGTTTCCTCTTGCGTCATTTTATTGTTTCTTTTTTTATCGTTATTTGGTTGTTTATTTACCCGATTATTACACAAATTCCAAAATGCCAAAAACTGCATTTCTTTCGCTATACTTTTCTTTTCAGTATCTAATGTCTTTTCTTTGATTTCACAGTGTATCATGAATGCTGTCGAAGATATATGAAGATCAAAATACCATTTGTGGCAATCAAGGGATACTCAGTGCAGACTGACATAGAGCTGTGTCCGATCAATGCCATCATGTAAGGATCAATAAAATGAGATACTGTTTAATTCTCAACCATAGAACAAATAACTCATTAGACATAACGTTTTTCTTTATAAGTGTATAAATGTTCTCTCCTTCTTTTTATTTCTAGTTTCCACACAAAGAAGGGTAAAGCATGCACTGATCCTAGCTTGAACTGGGTCATGGACTATGTGAACCGTCTAAGGTGAGGTTTTTCAAAGAAATATATTATAATTGTGTAGCCTGTAAAATGCATTTTTTCCTCAACAGCAAGTAAAGAAATAACACATTTAAATATCATTGCAGGAATAAAGCACAAATGGTTCACGTCAAGACCTCAAAAGCACATGAATAGACCCCAGAGACGACATATTTCTTTTTAAGGAGACGCACCGAAGCCCAGCTACAACCAACAAACTGTTTTCTATTTCAGCTTTTATCTAGTAATCATTGATGTTTCACAGACCTGAACTGAACGACAAAAAGAAAAAAATATAAGATTTTATGCTGTTGAAGTATTTGTTCCACTATAAGACCATTGTATAATAGTATTTTTATATTATTTGTGTATGCGTGATTTTGTATTTGTACATAATGAAAAGTAGAATTAAAGTTTTGTGAAAAAGGAAAGTTCTTTCATGGTCTCTTACACAAAAAACACTCTTTGTGTATTGTTGAAAGTGCACACAGTAAAGTACCAGCAGGAGGAAGTTAAGGTTGTTTATTTAAGCCCATGGCAGAACAGGTATTTCTATGTGTGTATTTGACACACAGGGTGCTATAAATACTGACACATTTTTGAGGAAATATTTGTCTTTAGTTAATTTATATAGTGTAATGCTCCTTTGCAAGCACTAATAGTAGTATTTCCTTTTATTAAATAACTAAAGGCATTTAAAAAAACTAAAAAAAAAAAAGAAGTACAAAAACCCTTAAACTCTTGAACCAGGATTTCCCCCAAATCTTCCCTGAAATGGTTGGAAGGTAAAACAAATGACACTGGGAAATAAATAAATAAATAAATATAAATATATTCCGGGTGTGTTTGTTGCAAAATGTAAAGATAGTTTCGATATTCCAAAGCAAGATGTCACAGTTTTTGCCTGTGCCATTACATTGAATAGAAAGTTTGAGATTGTGTTTTGTTTTGCTTATTCAAATACACGTTTCCACCATCCAGCATGTCATATATAATCATGGAAAACACTGGACTGTTCCCCAGAATTTAAAATAACCATAATGGATGTAGGTCACTTCCATCTATAAAAAAAAAAAAACACTCAGTGTTCACTTATATTATTGAATTAATGTTATTTTAGGTTTAAGGAGGGGTTGAAGCCTTTAATCCAGGAGAAGTGTTTACACTTGGGAGGAGGAAAAAGCATTTTCCTTTTACAGATTATTTACTACATACTCTTTGAAGTTAAAGCTTTGGTGCCCGTCTCTCCCCATCTATGTGGCAGATATGGCCTTATACTGACAGATGAGACTGTAAGGAACCACATTAATCTCCCCAAAGAATGATAAATTATCCTCCTACTTGTCATCTCCAAACTGTCTGTGTGCTCTTGATTATAAAGTTTTTATAGAGACATGTTGTGCAGTTAAGTACAGCTTGTAAATTTACTTTGTAAAACCAAGAAAAACACAATCTGTGTGCTTGCATGGCCTTGCTAGAGAAAAACAATTACTCAGAAAGAGCAGAAGAAAAATACAGGATCAATTTGCAAACTGGATGTAAAAATTAATTCAAAACATATGGAGTCACTAAAGATAAATTTGTCTTACCTATCTTGCCCCTACTTTAATTTATACTGTAAGATTACATTGTTGACTAATGGCCAACAGAATAATTAATCTCTGACAGGCTACTGAGGCATCATCTTTGATGTTATATTGTTATATACTGTCCACTTAAACATATTGATATTCTCATTAATAAGAACTAATGGACTTTGCCCCTCTGTAACTACATCTTGATAAATAATTAGTTCCTGGTAGTTTGTTTTATTCTATAAAGAAATGATAAAAGGCATTTGGATACATTTTTAATTCCAAGACAGAAACCTATGTAGAACCAAGATATGTTCAAATCATGAAATGATAAAGATAGAATCTGAACACAAAACATAATTTGTGATTTGGTGCCTGCTTCTACAATAAGCAAAGTGATCCGCTCGCGCAGACATGTAAAAAACTGTTTGAACACTAGATGGAGGTAGTATAACTTCAAAAAAGAAGTGCTGTGAAAAACCAGCAGCACTTTTTTTATTAGCTTTGCTTTGAGCGGATTTTAGGTCTTTACACTTTGTGAATTTAATCTACTAAAAAAGTTGCAGATTTATCCCTCTAGTGTGTGTCATGTCCAATCCCTGGCCATCAGCTTCAGCTCCCGACAACACCAACAAAGCTGAGCAAACTGAACGTTTTCTCGTTGACGTATGACTCCATCCCAAATGACAGTCTGAAGCCGTGCTTGCAGCCACTGTTACATCACCATCACTGTTCTGCACCACTGCACAGAGTGCTTTTCTATGAATAATACAGAACGACTGGGGAGAGGGGGACATGGACATGGGGCTTGGTTACTTAATGACACAGGGCGTACATACTGTTAGATAGACTGATAGAGACTGTGGAAAGACAGAGTTTGATGCATATTCTTAAGTGAAACATCACTAAATACCAGTATACTGTGTATATGTGAAATTCACACAGTAAATAATGACGTCAGACACTGATGAATGGGTTCTGACTGAATTTTATTAAGTTAAAATTAACAAGTCAAAAAAAAAAAAAACACGCAGCAAATTTCAACACTACATGAGAGCATTAAACACATTCCTACATATACATCAAGTGTGTGTTTACGTTACGTAAATGACAGAGTAGAGATCACAGTATCAGACAATTGTTACAGAAGAACAAAATGAGAAATGGCAGCAGCGTGACCGGTCCCAGACTGTCTGAAGGAAGACAAGGTTACAGACAGTGTTTTGTCACGAGGGAGCAGGTTTTAGTACAAAAGGAAAACAACATATTGCACTCTGAGATCAGCAGGCAGGTCCTCTATCATAGCATACGTGCACACGCACACGGACAGGCAGGAACACAGACAGTCTCTAGTGAAACTCAAACACAGATAATGAGACAATCCTCAGTCAGGTGAAAACAAATCTTCTTTCTGCTTTTTGAAAATTGCTTATATCCTGGCACATTTGCAGCTGCAAGAACAACACGAAATCATTAAATATTATTAAAAACTAGATAACGCTGCTGCTGGTGCTGTAATCTTTCTACTTTTTTTGCTTCAACTGTTCATTCTTGCCAGCACAGACGCACAGTTAACACAGAGTTAACAGAGCTCAGTGTATAATTAGACAAACAAAAAAGAGAGGGATGAAACATCTAAAGGAGAAGAGACTCCAAATGATTACACATTCACTCCGCTTCCTTCCCCCTTGCTGCACACATAACCACCAATTAGAGGAGGATGAGGACAAGCAAGCAGCCAGAAGTCTATTTGTGTCTCTCTCTCTCTCTCTCTCTCTTTCTCTATCTTCCCCTGAAGACACTCAGTGCCGGGGAGGGAGGAAGAGAGGAGAAAATAGAAGTGAAAAACAAGACGTATATAAATAAAGAAATCTGAGTGTTTCACATCCGGTCGGCTGATTGGCTGAAACGCAAGTCAGGCAGATCTGGGCCACAGTTGCACTCATTGTTCAGTGAGCTTTTCTGCACAGTCCAACCCAGCGACAGCAATGAATGTTGATTGTGACCTTTGGTCTTTGGGTACAGTGGAAACAGAGTGTCACTTTTGTGCGTGTGTGTGTCTGTGTGTGTGTGTGTGTGTGTGTGTGTGTGCCCCTGGTTTTGCATGCGCCCACTTGCCCTTTTGTTCATTTTTGCTCATTCCTGATGTCGTCTGAGCGAGCCACAGGGCACAGTCAACGGTCGATGGTTTTTATGTGATCCATACCAAACTCACCGACAGCGTTGAATGTTCACCGAGGCAGGCAGGACAGCGGCTGTGACCGTGAGCCGAACTGACAAATAAGGCAGGGAGAGGAGGGAGAACAGGCAGTTAGACATAAAGGGGATGAGGACAAAGCCGGGGACGTCGCTCAAACCACAGAGGTCAGGTCACACAGCACAGGGACATAATGACACAGGACAGCGGCAAGAATGAGTCCACTGTCCATAGTGCAAAGACAGTTGTGGTTATGCTATATGCAAAAAAGACCAGCAAGGATCTTTAAGCGGGAACATAAACTAAGAGTATCTGCTTTATTGCATTCCCGCTACCTCATTAATCAGAGGAACATGAAGTCTTTCATCTTTACTTCAAAATTGGCTCCAACAACATCTGAAACACAGATGAAGAGGAAGTTGTTAGTCCTGATATGCCACTGTGATTTTTGTTTGGGCTTTTTAAAGCCTCAAGTTACAAATTTCTGTTCTCTTAGTAGCATCTAGCCATGCAACTCATTTTTGTTTGAGGTGTGCTGAGACACCTGTCTTTGTCAAGGTAAATGTGACTTGTCATAAAATAACATTTAAAATATTCAATGGCAAAATGAAAGTCCTGGCTACTCTGAATAATCCACTGAGTGTGCTGTTCATGTGGAGTTTATAAAATGTAATTCTTCAGGCAATGAGCCAGACAGATGAAACAGATAAAATCCGGGCAAATAAAAACAAACTGGTACCATTAGTTGCCATGAGCCGTAAGTCAGGATATGTAGTTTTCTAATTTGGCTCAATTGATCCTTTAGGTAATTAGGTAAGTTTTAATGTATTCTTAAACTAAAGGCCCCTTCTCTGTGGTTTGACATTGATCCGAACATTTTTGAAACCTCTGCAGGCCTGGATCGGTTCTTCTGCGCATCTAGTCCAGAGAACAATGCTGTGATGTCCTACTGTGCAGCCAAGCCTTTTTACCCAGCCACAGGATGAGAGCTCCCATTGTCAGAAGCAGGCCATTGCTGGGGAACAACCACCGACAGTGTCACTGCTGAATTAGCTGCACACACCGGGGGGCTGACGTCAGGATGGTAAGCGCTGATCTATGTTCATTCATTGCCCTGTTTCATCAGCTTAGGGTGCTGATGTCATCTAGCACGCTAAAACTGCATCCATTACTCTGCTGGGGCTGGGAGGCCAGTGTCAGACTAGCATGATAACATACTGGATACAATGGATGAGTAATGCATCACATTACTGCAGCTATAATTCAGAAAGGCATAAAACAGACAATTTGGTTTTTGTCTTGTGAGTAGGTTGGGTCTTTGAATTATTGCCTCAGCTTTCTGTCACGGCATGCTTTCCTTTATGAATATGCAAAGATGTTTGAATTGAATTGTATGATTATAGAAAAAGAAACATGTGAGACAGTAGGCAGTGAAAATAGCATCCAGTAATGTAGTATAATATTAACAGTCACTTAGTAAATAATAAACACTACAAACTGCCTGCATAATGTGCAAAGTAGCTTTTAGAGCCTTTTTCTGGTGACTATAGTGCAGCATGTGAACTAGAAGTCTCTCCTCTCTCAGGGTGAAGCAGAGCAGCTTCTGATAAAGAGACTAAATCCATAAGCCATATTACATCTTCCCTACTCCATCACAGTCACACTCACACACACACACTTACACTTCACCCCACAATGAGACCTAAAATTAAAAATGGGCGGAGGGTCGAAGGAGAGGAGCGAAGGGGGCTTTGCCATGGCAACCCCAGTGTCAGCCAGTCGTGTCTTTTTAATCCCCCCCCAGTTTAAAGTCGCGCCCTCTGAGGGACCCCCTCTCTACAGCTGAATATTTCTTTTGTGTCGAGAGACTCTGCATGTATATATATGTGTGTGTGTGTGTGTGTGTGTGTGTTTCTGTGTGTGCGTGTGCGTGTGCGTGCGTGCGTGTGTGTGTGTGTGTGTGTGGGAGAGAAGGAGGGAGGGACCATGAAGCGGGGAGGGATTGGGGTTAGAAGGGGGGAGATCATAGCTAACCCAGCTTAAATGGGGGGCCAAGCTGTAGGCCACAGTCTCAACATTACACTGGGTGTACAAACCAGAGATCAAATCACACATACACACTTGCACACACACACACACACACACACACATACACGTTTAAACACTATATTGATGGAGGGAGATAATCGTTCGAAATAGCAGATAATTACACCATATGGCAAACAGCCGGTCTTTACTCCCCAAGCCTATCACCGACAAACCCCACACTTTATATATTTTTTTCTGCTCTGAAACTCTCATGGTTTCTTGCTGTTCCCTGAGCAGGCCACTCTACATTACTGACAAAAGCGGTTTTGGAGGAGTGGGTGGGGAGAGGCGTCAGCTGCTAGACAAAATAAAAAGGCCTCTATTTGTTCCTGACAATAAACGCCCCCATCTTTGGAGCTCCTCCACAGCTGCATCCAGATAGGCTTTCATTTCTAACTGCAGACTAATAGAGAGCAATGTCTCCTTCCTCTACTGTAAGCCGATTTAGTGTGCAGGATAAAATTGAGAGGCTTCATAGTGATCTTTTTCTGTGATGCTACTCCAACAAGAAAAAAAATAAAAGTCACATATAATGAATATTCAGGAATGGAGAAATGAAGGATTTTAAGAAAATGTTTCGGTAATGATGTGCAAAGTACCTGGTCGAAATAATGTTCGTGAAGTCACAACATTCAGCACCAGGAGGCACAGTGTTAACACCTACAGACAGAAGATAATACAAGATATAAACACAATACAGTTAGTGGCAAAAGACATAAATCGGAACTCGATTGTTACAGAAACGCACCACCTTTTCTGGGAATCTGACCATTTCAATTAATCTGATTTTCCCTAGAAAGTTTCCTAATTAACAGACGATTAATGTCCAGCGCATCCTCTGGAAATCCCAAAACACGCTGCCCCAAGGCTGAGGCCAGTGGTGCATCTCTGGGGTGGTCTAATATGGCCATGGGCGAGGCTTTAATGTAGCTACATGTCCACTATACTGTACTCTCTTAATGACTAACAGGCCTGCAGTCTGTAGGGGCCTCACACGCCACTCCATGCCTACACATGCATATGCTCCATTTTAATGGCAGCCTTCAGACTGTATTTGAAGTGTGCTGTGGTGCACATAAAATGAACCCAGACTTTTCATAAGGGAGAGAAAAATATGACTTTGAGGACAAGGGGTGCCCTCATTGGTCTAATATTTGACCCTTGGAGGTTGATTATGTAAAGTGGGCATTTAAATCAAGTCAAAATATTGACCATAATTACAGTTTTGCTACGTTGTGGTTGTTCATTTTCTAGTATATATAGATGCAGGCTTGCCAAACATCTGGCTGTGTTATTATATGTACCATAGTCTGTAGACACTTAGAAATGGTATATCGCCAAGCGAACCTGGCTGAAGAATCTAGCCTAATTTGTGCTTCTTCGCAGCTTCTAGCCATATTTTATGTTCCCTTTACTTGTTTTATGTAGCGTTTCTTTCTCTGGACCCAAAAGGTCTCAGTAATGGAGGAAAATTACAACGTTTGCCCTCATTGTGCATTTAAACTATCGACATCTGAGCCAAAACTGACTTAACAAACATTATTAAACAGTAAAAATGCTCTGTGCCAATCTAGTCTATTAGAGAGCAAAGGCCACATTGTAACACAAGGTGCAGAGTCTGTTCAACAAGTGCGCAGACATAAACCAAAAACAAAGGCACTGACTTAGTGCCTTGAGACTGATTGGCAGGGTGGGGTCGTCGCATGACCCCTCACCCTTTTAACCCAGAGGAATGTTGTCGTGCTGGTGCGTGTATTGTTCCAGCCTCCCTGAGGAGCCCCAGCCAAGCATCAGATGAATGTGAACGCTCAGTGTTCCTGAGGGCTTCTCCTACCCCCCCCCCCCAAAAAACCCTCCTCTTTCTCCATCTAATCCTTTCTATTCTGCTCTTCATCCTCAGACTTCAACAAATAAATGGTATTAACAGGTCTCAGAAGAGGCTGTTGTAGTCAGTCTGAAGTGCACATGCACGCAGAGTAGGCCACTAACGTGGGTGCCAGGCTGACGCTCCTCGCTGACCTAAATGACCAACAAAGATGCGGTAAAAGCCATCTAAGAAAAACCTTCTTTGCCCTATCACTCATCACATAAACAACTGCTTTTATTGGTCCACTGTCCAGCTCTAAGAGATCTGTGTGTATCTTCAGGCAGTCTGAGAGTCTAGCTCTGGAGGAAGTCACCAGCAGTAGGAAGAGGCTGATGGATGAGAGGGCCAGACAGACAATTACCGGCCAGGTATGTCCTTTATACCCACCTAGGGCTGGTCTGAGGAAATGGAGGAATTTATGATGTCATAAAAAAGTGTAAAAGGGAGAAGTGACTAAGAACAGGTTGTCTCTGGAGCTGGAGCCATAAAAGACTCCTGCAGCTTCCGCTCCCTCCCCGACTGCCACCCGAGATGATAACACAAGACTGAGGTTAGAGCAGACAGAGATGTGCAGCAGAGACCGAACGTACAAGTGTACGTGTATAATTTAACACGACTGTCAGCGCGTAACAACGTGGTGAAATACTGGCAATTATTAGCCCACAAATGTGTCACTGAATAACAAGTAGGTGATTGAAAAATGCCTGTTTCCTTGTTGTGATATTCTAAAATTGTCCTCAACTAAATTTCAGCAAAAAATTTTAAAAAGATTCACGTTTTATATCAAAACAAAACACTGACAAAGCACAAAAAAACGGTGGTGCATATTTTATATTCTCTAACAACTAATGTGTCCAACATCTGAACGAAGTGCTAACTGAACCACATTATGGTTCACCCCTGTGCAACACATAAGAAATATTTTTGTTTTGATTTAAAACAACAAAATTTTGAAGGATTTTTATTACTGGAGTATTTTTAATTACATAAGAATAGGCATTAATACAATTTTGTCACCAACAGTGTGAAAACTTAAAAAGCAATTTCCAAAAAATTACAATTCAGCCGGTAAAGAAAGCCGGACTGCTCCAGCATCATTTGCATCATTAAAATATTTCTTTTATGCTTCTCCACCTCAGTTTCTAACCCTGTCTTTGCAGTTTAAATCTCAACAAAAACAAACCTTAATACAGGAGGCATGTTTAGCAGGCACCATCTGTCTGCTCAAAACAAGCAGGTTTAAGGAAGAGAAAGCCTAAAATTTCATGTTGATATAAAAAAAAAACACAGTTTCCTTTTTGCATGGACACACAAACTCACACCTACATATATCCACACAACACTGTTCTCCCTACTACAAAAAGACAGAGACACACTCTCACAGTCCCAATGCTTGTTAAAAAGGGAAAGGAGAAGGTGGCTATTTGCACTACAACCTTACTAAGGAGGTTTCCCATTGTAAAAAGGAGTGGCTGCACAGCCCCGTTTCCTTTTATCCCTCTCCTTGAAGCACGATGCCTTTGTCTCACAGAGGACAGAACAACTAGCCTCCCAGCTACGCTGTACTGGTCACATACCCGGGAACTACCACCGGTCTGGTGGCAAAAACAACAAAACAGGGAGAAGGCGGGATAAGGTGTGAGTGTTAATCTGAGGTACAGCGAATGACTGAGACAGAAGAAAAAAGAAAGAAGAGCCAGTTAAATAAAGCCTGTTATTAAAACTCAAATGAAAGGAGGAAGTGGTGTAAAGCTGCAGTGAGCTATGAACACCCAGTACCAAACTGCGTTTAAAAAAAACATGGCAAACTCGCTAAGTTTAAAGAAATATATGATATATAATTTGAAAAACTGAAAGCTCTTTTAGTTTTCCAGCACTGCTCCTCTTTCTTCCCTATTAAAGGTAGAAATGTATGTGGGCAATTAGGAACTTTAAGGTTAAGGAAGGCAGGCCTAACATTTTTTTTTTCTTTTCTTTTTTTTTTTCCTCTTCCGTGAAATTCTGAACTTTCATGCCAGCTCAGCAGAGTGAAGGCAGCACTGTATAGGGCTGAAGAGAGTTTAAGTCCTGCACAAACCCCACCGCAGCCGCCTGAATGTAAAGCTTTACGTTCCAGTCCATACGGCCTGCCTCAGCAACCAGACCTCAATGTCACAGCCCATAAAGCAGAGCTCAAGCAGCGCGGGTGTGTTTAAAGCCAGAAGAAAAGATAAGGCAAAATAAGGACAAATAAGAAGGAAATAGAAATACATCTATTCAAAAAAAAAACTGTATAGAGAAAAGAGTGGAAAAGCCACAACAAAGGCTCTTTAGCTGAAACTCTGATGGCATGTCTCCAGTACGCTGAGTAAGAAAATATACTTTCAGGACAAATTGCAGCAGGAAACATAAGAAAGTGAAATCCCATTGAGGGATTGTTAAGACCATAATCCTCTCTTCTTATTTCGAGTTTTTGCTTAGCTGTCTAGAGGGAAGCGAGGACCCACAAGTTTATTTTCAAATAGTCCACAAAGAATGCCTGTCATTTCCTGGCGTTCCCCACTTCCATATGAAAGCCCCCTTTCCTTTAGGAACAATGGGAAAGATTCCAAAATTTCCATGGAGAGTTTCTCGCACAGCGATACAATAGAAAGCATATTGTGACAGAATTGAGACAGCCTGTACCTCTCAGCTGTGACAAGATTAGGCCTAATGCAGTATTTTTGTCTTCCAGCTATACTTTTTCGTGATTTTAGCAGCCACACAACACCTTTGCCATCTCATAACTTAGCTCAGAGTGACCCAAATCTGGATTTAACAGCTCACTGCAAAGTCCAATAGTTATTTTCAAATGTAGGATCCTGGGTGGTTGCATTTTTTTTTTTTTTTCGCATGTACCTAAAAGGAGCTTCATCAGACAGTTTGAGAAAAAAAAAGTCCAACTTTATTTAAGCACGACTTTATTTAATCTTTCAATCACTGCTTTCTAATCAATAACACACACACACACACACACACACATCTACACCCAGTCAAACACGAGGCGTAAGAGTTTCCTAATCATCCAAAAGACTGTGTTTGGTCTTGAAGGGGAGTTCAAATATCACATGCTCCTGAATGAACCATGAGGCTTTTGAAAGCCACCTGGCTTGACCCAGGCAGACCTAAGCCCTTGGCTAGACAGGAGGTCAGGGGTCACCCACTCATCTCGATAGGCAGTATGTTGCAGTGCCTGGGGCAGGGAGCAGGGGTCTCCATTACCTAAGCTTTCCATTTATCCAAAACCACAACCACACATACAGAGGGGCTCAAACACATGCATGTTGACACAGGATCCTGCTGCCATGAACTCATTCAACCTTTAAGTTCACCTTTTATGTACGAACACAAACCAAGTGTATCTGCTAAACAGGTGTTAAAAGATTTACTGTTTGTATCCACAGACGTACAATAAAGTCAGAGGTGATGGGGGGAAAAAAAACTGCACTAGAGCTACATTAGAGCTAACCCTTCTTCTGCTGTGAATTCAGTTCATTATCCACTGGGAATATACGCTGTTTATGTCTTCCGGATGACTCAGAAATAATTGAAGAAGTTTGCATATTGTATTTTAATGAAAAGAACCAGGGAGGGGTGAGTGTGGAAACAGTTTTTCCCAACTTGTTCAGTGGTTGATGGCAGCAGGGGAAGAACTGCTGGGCGTCATGTGACGGGTGAGAGAAGTGATGGGACTCCCTGATGTGAACAAAATTACAATTTCTGCTACTTACAAAAACTGTAGAAACGTTATTTTTTTAATCTGAATTGGGAAAATTGCAAAAGAGACGCAGCGTAACAAGGAATAAACAACAGAGCCCATGTGGCAGAGAGCTTCTCCACCGTGACAGCAGGTTACTTCTTGACATAAATGCAGCGAGCAGCTGATGAAACTCATCACTTGATAATGAGCTACACTGGAATGATGATCATAGCTTCAACAGGAGATAAGATTAGCCAACATCCAGCCTCCTCTCTGCCCACATTACAACTCCATTCACTCATCCCACCCTGATAACTGTCTGAGAGCCACTCGAAACTGAATTAAACAGAAAAGCACTCGGACATGTGCTGCTCTTTGCTGTTGAGGAGAATGAGGTTGCTGCCTTTTCTCTTCATGAGGGACAAAGCTAAAACGAATTATGTGTAACTCAGCCCTGTGAGGGACGGAAGTGAGGCCATCACAGTGGATCACATCAGCACCCATCAGTACTGTCCATCCACAGCACAGCTCCATATTGAGACAACTCCTGACACAGAATAGTTTTTTTCCCCACTGGATTATGTGCAAGAAATTTAAATACAACCAGTTAAATGCCCGTCAGCTTTAGTCTGTTTCCCAATAAAAGCCATGCATTTTATTTTTTATTTAAACATCTTTTATACAGTCTATAGCCAGTAAAATGCAGTGCTGCACTGTGCAGACCTACTATATCCAGATGGCAGAGGAATTTATGGAGACGGCCTCATTAACCTTAAGGCATATCAGTGCTTGGCACTGCACGCTGAGAGACTAAGTACGCAGTTTCTGAGGTCTGCTTTAAAAAACAGTCTGTCTCAGCTGCATTAAACTACCTGGAGGGTCAGAGCTGAGTGGCCAAAGACTGTTTCCGACAATACAGGATGCGCAACGCAGCGCTTTACTACTTGCAATTTTTTCAATTCCTTTCTGTATTAAAATTCATTACAGACATGAAACCCTCGTGTCGCACAGCACCATGGCATAAACTAGTATTTACTGCATCAGGCTGACCCGGCGCCTATTTGTTTTCTGGCTGCGTTACGCACCCATCAACACAGACGGATCACATCATGAGTCACGGCTTGGCGAGGGACGGGTGGCGGCTCTGAATGATCGCTGTCTGATTTCTGCTCTTCAGGTGTCTCTCTCGGATTCTTTGGGGCAGGAGGGCCGCTGAAATGTCGATACAATGACAGATGGTCCACACAAAGCCGGTGCGCATTGTTCAGCTGAAAAATAATAGCCACCATTTATCAGCGTTTGCCGAGTTTCAGGCCCGAAAGGAAGAGGAGACTGTCTGAGGAGTGAAAATGAATCAAAGTTATATTGTTTGCGGGGTTCCTGTTAGGATCCCTTTGGGCTGCACTGGCTGTTTAAACAGATCGTCAAAACTTTCCAAGCGATTGAAACAGCCTTTTTTTTCTGTACACTATGTACCATCGATGCGCACAACATCTAAAAGTTCTAGCGCGCACAGATAATCACGGTTTTTTCCGGCCACATTGATGAGCTTATGAAATGTCCGAGGAAACACTCGCTTTATTATCCGCTGGACATATTTAACAAATTCACATGCGCTGATTCTGGAGAAGCGAAGCCGCCGGATTAGTTCTGAGCGCCAACCCAGACCCCATCCCAATTTAACAAAGAGTTTCACCTTCATCCAGGGAACATATTCTGCAAAACATCCGCACTTTCTTCAAATATAAGAATATATTGAAAGAACCATCGTTTCTTTCTGACTAAAACATCAGATGTGAGAAATCGCTGCCTCCCTGATTTTAGGTTATACTTAATGCATTTTACATGATGCCATACTTACAACAGCTTCCTCCACTCCCTGCTTGAAAAACAGCAGGATTCACTGTCCCGGAGAGCTGGACTGATTTCTTCGCTTTCTTCAGCTCTGCCACAGTCACTATCACCTCCATCCCAGACCAACTTCACACGGACTGAGCGCCTGTCTCTGTGATCCACAGATTACGTCTCGTCGAGAGGCAGAAGGGAGGGCATCCGGTTTACAGGGATCACCGGGAGGACCGGGATTGGCTCTGAGGAGATAGCTTGATAACATGCGCCTCTGCCATTGGAGGACTGGGTAGCAGGGAGGTGGGGGGGGGCTGTCGTGTATTATTCAGGAGAAACCGAGTGGGGAGTGGAGGAGGATAGTCAGGGCAAAGCGGCATATGCAGACAATGCCCTGTCTCAGAAATTCACATTTTGGACTTTTGGCTTCCAGTATTCATTTCATATGGACTAACCCATGTCTGTCTACTGGGAGCTATTAGTGTCTGTAATGACCTCAGTCACACTTAAAATAGGCTGCTGGACCACAGAAATAATCTCATTTGGCACTTTCATATAGGAAAAACAATGTGATATGAAAAAATAAATGTTCACCATTACAACAGTCTATTTCTCTTCTTAGTTTTTTTCCTGTTTGTCCTATTTTAAGATTAATTTGACAAATAAAATATGCTGGAGTAGCAAGATGGAAGGGAACGACTATAAATAAATCAAACAAACATTATTTGGCAACATCAAGCCTCATGGAAGCCCCTGTGTGAGTGCATTTGACTTTCTCTTTGTGCATATCTGTTCGTGCGTGTGTGTGTGTGTGTGTGTGTGTGTGTGTGTGTCTTTGTGTGTGTGTGTATTTCTGCTGTATGTAGGCTAAGAGAAAGCTGGAACTGCAGAATTTTCCACACAGGAGTAGAGGAGGAAATGGTGCATGGATAATTCTCTCTTCAGATCCTCTGGTGCTCGCTCTGAGAGTACTCGGCTGAATCAATACTGCTCAAAGCTTTCTCATGTTCCCCTTTTCACAGGGGACGCAGTGGAGTCCGGGCGGTCCATTTTAGGTATTTTCTAGAGATGATGCTTTGAATTTAAAACTCTACCACTCTGTCTGTATAGGACTAATTACGCCACTGACTCACCCTTGACCTACAGGCCTCCTGAACACATACAGATTCACATCCATGATACAGACTGGGGGTGTGGTGTGCAGACAGAGAAATCCTAATAACCACAGTGGGGGCTTTTCTCTGACCGGTAGCCATGGTGATCCAACACATTTCTCCACACAGCAGAAAGGCGGTCTGTCTGTGCTGCACCACACAGGCTTTTATTAGGCCCAGACCCTTGGACTGGAAGGGAGGAAGCACCAAGTGGAGGATCACACCCATTTCATTGTGACTCTACAAATTTACGACAGACAAGAGGCCATCGGCCTGTTTTTTTTTTTTTCTCTGCTCTTATTTAAACCTGTAAAATAGCATGCTCATATCTCAACAAGCGCCACATCATCTGATTTTTATGCGAATTTGAAGGCTAATTTGCATAACTGGTGCGAATGATGCCCTCAGAAGTATAGCACCTAGATTTATTCAGTATTCAGTCTAATTTCAAATACCCAGATGAGAGCAACAACCTTGGCTTGGTTTGCTTTAAGCTTCTAATCTCTCTTTCCTCTTAATTTAGCTGCAGCTTCAATCACAGACCCTTCACAAATCTTACTGTGTGGGTGTGTATGTGTGTTGCTGCTATCATGTGAATACCTTATAATCCCATATTTGCTGCTATTCATGTTTTGTTTTTAATTGAATGGTCAAAGGCCTTCATTGGGTTTAAAAAGGATGCTGCTTCCCGATAAGATGCTCTTAATAACAGGGTCTGTAACTTGTAACTTTAATAAATCATTTAGAAATGTTTCAATGATCAGTTAGAAGCTCTTAATGGGAACTGGGTTGCCAGATTGTGGTGTTGAGCTTTAAATGGACCACATATAGAACATTACAGAAGACTTGGACCAAAATATATCTATTACCCACTTATTAACACTATTCAGACTTTATAGTTTGTTAGAAAACGTCTTGTTGATTTCCTAAAATTTATAACTCCAGACGTACTAGAGCACAGAAAAATGTATTACCTTTTATGGCCGACTCACTATCATATAACTGCATCATTAGTACTTACTTTCCAGCAGTGGAAAATAGCGTAAGTTCATTTGATCATGTATTATATTTAAAAACAACTTTGAGGTTATATATGGCATTAGCTGGTTACTTTGAAGATTAGGCCTTGATACACTTTATAAAACATATGATTAGTTTATTAAATATGAATCAGTGTTATTCATTAAACTACCTAACAGCAGATGCAGCAGTTCAAATGAGCTCCTCTGTGACCAACAACATTAAAGCACTACATATTAATGCATCAGCAATGGTGATCTAGCAGTATGTGACATGGTCATTCTGTATAATGAATGCTTTCTCTTTATACTTTCAGCCAATTTTTTGCTTCTTAAGCGTGGATGCAGGACTTTTACTTGATAATCAGTATTATTATAGTACAGTATTACAGTATTATCATTTACTTAATTTCCAACACTGGTAAATAAGGATTTCCCCAACCTGGCAACCTAAAAGTTGCTTATAACTACCTAAGCATGGTCATCAAAGGAAAAAAATAATAACTTGGAGAATTCATCCTGTAATTATGACTGATAAAATTCAGGTCTTGTAATTATAAGCTCTTATATGATGGCTTGTAAGTTCTAATGCTTAATTATGACATCTGGATCTCATAATTATGAAATTGTATGTCATAATTACAAGATATGGCCAATGCACTACTTTACATAACACATCTGTAAAGCATGAACTATCAACAATAATGAAACTAGTGGTTACAAATTTTTAATTCTTTATGAATATTATCTTAAAAGAAGATTGGACCAAGAACTATTCCATTACTTTGGCTGATGAAATCTTTTTGAAATCAATCAAATAAACTCCAAATGAGTTTTCATTATTCTAACGACATGTCTGTCGGGATATATTTAATGAAAAGTTGACACTTTGGGGATAGGGCCCATGGGCAGTCCTATAAGCTAGACTGATGTGTGATGTGCATTTACTCATCACAATATGTGTGATCTAGATACAAACCAGCCCTGGACTCGACCAAAATGGAAAGTGTCCGATGTGCTACTGTAGATTTCCATGACAACATATTAAGCTGAGGCTTAAAACCATGGCTGTACCATACTGTGCCTAGTAAGAGTGACATCTCCAACTGCTTCAGTAATGAGCTGTCTAACATGCTGTCATCCTCCACAGATGGGGTATATACAGTAGGCCAAGCAATGCTTCTGAGAATTATCCAGTCAGAAACATATTAAAGGAATAGTTAGACATTTTAGGAAATATATTTGTTCATTTCTTGCCAAGAGTGTGATAAGGAGATTGATACTGCTCTGATGCCTGTATCCTAAGTATAAAGCCACAGCCAGCAGCCCATTAGCTGAGCTTACCACAAACCCCTGAAACAGCCATCCTGGCTCTGTCTAAAGGCAACAAAATCCATCTACCCCCACCTCTGAAGCTCACTAATTAACAAAAACAACATGTGTTGTAAAAAACAACATAGGATCTTATGAGGCCCAAGAAATAACGGAACACATGACCCACCATAAAACCATGTAGTTTGTATATTTATATTATGCACATTTACCAAATGAGAGTGTAATGTTATAATGAGGCTTAGAGGTGCTGGTACATGGATTTTGCTACATTTGTAGAGTGAGTTGTTAGCATGTTTCCAGTTTTTATGCTAAGCTAAGCTAATGACTGCTGGCTGTAGCCTCACATTTGCTGAGTGCATGGGTGAGGTATCAATCTTCCCATTTCACTCTCAGCAAGTAAGTGAAAAAATGGAAGTGCTTTCATTTTCTAACAATCAAACACATAAACCATAATATATTAAAACACATTTCCGAAGATGTTAAAATATTCCTTTCATGTTTTATTAGTTAAATCCTACATATAAGATCATTTTAATACAACGCTCTAAATAGGCCAATGTGTACATGTCCAATACAGGGCTATAGCGCTCTGGGCCGTTTGGGAATTGCAGGTATCAAGTGTTTCAGGAGAAGAATAAAGGATATAAGCAATAGCAATCACCACCAATTGCTTTTTTTTGCCTCCAAACGTAAGTAGCTATAAAACCTGGATTATCATTAGACTCACACAGGTTTTGTTTACTTGATGGGTCAGAAATTTTTCATATAGCTGCTGTCTGGTTAACTGTTCTCATACAGCTAATTGTGAACCACAGTGTGAACATCTTACCTCACACCATCAACATTATTATGGCACAGTCCCCCACCAACTCTGGACCATCTTCACCAACGCTGCATACAACTCTGCCATCACGGGTGCCTCCTGATGGGTTTCATTCTTGCTCAGTGCCAGGAGCGAATCCTCCGTCTCAATTAATCACTGAGTTTCTAATGGAATGCTTCCCTTCAGGATGAGGCCCATCACAGAGGGGGCTGCAGTCAGTGCTGGCGGTGAAGCTGCTCTGATTGCCTGAATACACTCCCAGCTTTGGAGTCACTGCAGATGTCTGCTAATTGTGGTGATTATGGTGAACGGAGGGGGGTAGGAATATGTAATGAATTTCCCATTGCTTTCATGCCTCACATCCTTTGGTTGTGCACATCTGCTATAGAAGCAGAGCATCCGCATGGTTTGGAGACAGACAAAAGTGACATGCAGGATTGGGCATGAGCTTTTGGATGGGCAGTCATTCTAATGCCAAGTGTAGCCAGATTGGGTCCATTTATTCTTTTAGTTCAGGTTTTAATTCCGCTCCTCTCCAGCTCTATGTTCGTATTTTCTCACATCCTTTCTCCACTTGTGCGCAGATCTTTGGCTGGGTGGACAACTTTAAAAACCTTTAACAACCTTTCTCAGTGGCCAAAATGAATTACATTTATCAAGTCAATTTGAATTACACAATTCAGACACGGCTTTGTTTTAAAGGGGTTTCAACTTTTTATGAGCGGCTCTGTCCTTAGATCATTGATAAGCAAAGCCCCCACAGAAACAGGAAGATTTCTCAGGAAGCAGAGACCTGGGCAGAAATCCAGTAGATGTATTGAGTAGAACGACTTTACTTTCATTTTCTTGCTTTTCTTGCTAGATGAGACAATTGATATCACTAAGCTGAGCTAATCACAGCTGGCTAACTTAGCATAGCTCACTAATGTTAATACATTTTATCTCATTTGTCTGGTCTTTACAAAGGCAAAGTTCAGACTGGGTCACTGTGGTTCAGCAGGTTGGGTCTCAGACTGTAGAGCCAGGACAGGTGTTCCCCTGTTACCACAACCAGCTGCTGACTGTGGCCTTATCCCATATTTCACAGACAGGTAAGACAGGAGTATTCTCATCTAACTCTTAACAAAAACACAATTAAATGTCTAATTATACACAAGTACATTTCCAAGTGTCAAACTATTTTCTTTAAGGAAATAAGTGAACTACAATATGCAGTGGGACTAGGTTTTAGATAAATGACTGTGAACCAGATGTTGAGAAATTTCTAACAGTTTCTGATTTTAAAAAAATAATTGCTTTAACTATAAAAATAAAGAAAATTTGCTGCTGGATTCAGAGTGATCTTAAATCCATTTTAGAGTCCTAAATATGTCACAAACTGTATTTTCTTATATATTTAAAGTAGAAATAAAACTGGTGGTTTTGCTAATTTAATGTAAATTGCTTGTGCAGATTAACAACCTATTAAACTGAGCGGATTATACATGCAACCTGAATATCTACACGTTTTACTCTTTATGGTTATCATGCCACTCTTGGACATGCTGCACTGAATGCTGAACTGGAACAAATCATATTCATACATTTAGCATATTAATGAAGCTAAATATCAGACATTCTCTTCCCAGTGTTGCAAATGCAAACATGCCTGATTTATTGTGGATGTGCTTTTGCAAAAGCAAGAGTTAGCTAATTCCTTAGGGGTGAGTGCCCTTCCTGTCACACTGATCAAAGACTTTCTCTTGATATGAGCATAAACTGCTCCATGCCCCATCACCATCAATGTCTGTGCATGCATGCAAGCTTGTGTGTGTGTTTGTGCAAGTGTATGTCTATGTGTGTTTGTATGTATATGAGGTGAGGCGGGGGTGTTGTGTGTGTATACCCCCCCCCCCCCCCCCCCCCCCCCCCCCCCTCCTCTTCCCACCCCCCATCATCACCAGAGGCTGTATTATGCATTGTTGTTGGCATGGCCTACATGCTCACCCAAGCATGGTCCAGTATGATGCAGTACACACATCTTCCCATCCTCACTGCACTCCCTCATGTGTCCGCAGGCCCGCTTCATTTACCTTTGCTCCTGAATTAATTCTAGTTAACTGTCACATTAACTCAGATCTGTTGGCCCGCTTTGTCAACAACATAAACTAGCATCAGGATTTGATAGCCAGAGCTATTTTTGATTTGATGCACACCACATGCATGAGTTTGTCTGAATCTACGAAGGCTACCTAAAGCTCCTTCCATCCATAACTGCTATCTAATCAGAAAAAGATATACTGTTGTACAAGAGTATAAATATAAAGAAAAAGAGAAAAATATAAAGACTGTAGAGAATGCAGGAAAACTTCTCTGTGACTGTAGTGCAGGTTTTTTTTTTTCAGTAAAGGCCAAACTGCAAGTATGGACACTCAACTGAAAGAGTGCATTGCCTTGTATCTCTGTATGTCTTCACATGTACATGTGTACGGTGCATATATTTGTCTACCAGAAGCGAGTGTGTTAAATTCTCTTAGCATGTGTGACGAATCAAGTGGCTGGGAAAAGGGCAGCGTGTTGCATTGCCTCTCACAAACTGAATTCTAAAGAGGTTATCGATCTGTCAAGGTCTCAATACGTCTTTTGCTCTGTCGCTATCTCGCTATCTTATCTATGTGGCTTCACATTTCTCTCATATCTTTCTTTATATCGTCTTCATTTCTTTCTCTTTTGAATAGATATGCTGCAGAATGTAGGAGAGAGATGCAGCAAGTGGGTTAGACAGATAAAAAAAAGAGCGTGCATCCCCCCACTCATATGTCTTTCATCCTAATCCGTAGTCTCTGTCCAAGAAAGGGCCTCCTTTTCACTTGTCTGCCCTAAAGCCTCTTATATGTGACCCCTCTGTGTCTCCCTCAGGGCTCTCTCCCACGGCCAGAAACCACATACACAAACACACACACATAGATATGTGCATTGTGGTTTATAGTGTTAAACCATGTAAACAAAAAGTTGCATGTGTTTGTCTTGAAACAATGTAATATTTCCTCCAAAAATTAAGCAGAGGACAAGATGCATTTGCACCAGAGAACTGACAGAGCGTCGTGCTATATGTTTTCCCTGAAGGTGAAGGCAAATTTACCGCCAGGCTGACTAACACAGCTGCTGGGAGAGTGTGTCTCTCGTTAAAAGAACTGACCTCAATAAAGATGGACATTTGGCAGCACGTTATATAACCAACTGAGGATGATCCTGAGGCTGTGTGGACGTGTGCGTTGTGTGCTGTGCTTTCATGTTCAGGGAAGAAAATATGTGCGTCTGTTTAGAGGTATGTAAGTGTGACAGAGGTATATGAGGGATATAGGGTGTTAGCTTTTATGTTTAATTTATCATGTCTAGTTAGAAACTATATGAAAATTACTGGGAGAGGGCCTGAGTCTTCTGTTTTTTTATTTTGAAGTCTTTCCCCAGCATTATTAATACTTTCTCCTGACCTCTTCTTTTATTGAACAACCTGCAAAGTGGTACTGAGCTCAAAATTGTGCAACCCAATTAAAATCTCTAAGGACCAGTTACGTAATCAATGTGCAGTTTAGAAGTAAAAGAATTAACTAGATTCCTGGCAAGCATTACAAGAAATTATGACTATATATAATTTATATATGTATATAGATAGATGAGTGTGAAGCCTGTAACTGTAAACTGTAAATTATTTCAAGAAAACGTAAAACTAACTCAGTTATGTTAATTGAACTTACACTCAAGTGCAGTAAGATACAATATTAACTTGAGTTTTTAGTCACGTTGCGTTTACATTTCACAGATTAAAGAGTCAGTTCTCCATTTGACATGAAGAATTTACTGCTGCAGCTGCATTTTGTGGCAAAGTTGGAACAAAGACAACATCTCAGGCTGCTCATACTGAACTGAGACAGAGATTGTATATGGGTAAGGATTCAATTCAGTATGAACCTTCATCATTGTGAAAAGAAGCAACTATTAGTTAATTTAGGATATATTAAAGACATACAGCAAGTTTCCACTATAAATGGGTTAATTAAACTACAATACCTATATTTTTGTGTCTTTAAAAAAATGTATTTAATGACTAAACCTGCAATGGACTGGTGACCTGTCCAGGGTGTACCCCTGGGATTGGCTCCAGCAGATCCCTGTGACCCTAAATAGGAATAAGCGGGTAAAGAAAATTCAGCTCATTATCTCAAGTCTCAAATTCAGGTTTTAGGTGAGACCAATTCATGTTTACCGTATAAGTTCAAAAGTGGTCCAAATCTAAATATCAAGTTAACAAGAAAGTATTATGTCTTCATTTATACAAAATTTATTGTATGATAAATCTTCTGTAACCTGTGATGTGGCCTGTAGTATTGTAACAATGAGTTTGCCTTTATTTAATGGTATGTGCATTGTGCGTACAGCAAAATTGGCGATTTATTTAGTTGATATTTTTACTTCTGCAGCTGCACAGACCCCCCTGTGAGGACCAAATGCTGTTTTTGCTCATAGCAAAAGTAAAAATGTCAGAGCAGGGTTAATGAATGTCATAGAGCAGTGACAAAATATGTGGTGAAAGCCCTAAAGCCCTACAGTCCTTCAACATAGCCATATATCTGCGGTTTATAACACAGAGTGAAATCAAAAAAATATTTTTTTTAACTAAGACATACCCTCATTCCCCATGAAACAAAGATTTGATAAGGGATTTGGATGACACTTCAGATTTGATAAAATGCTATAGAATCCCTGGTAATATAACAAGCAAACCCCAGAAATATAGCTATTTTTTATATATTTTCAGTAACAAGGGATGGCTAAAATAAAATCTAAATCTGGGGTGAAATATACAATCCCCTGCTCTCTGAGAAAATTCAAAACTAGTCTCCTGTAAGCAAAAAGGTAAATATAATGCCCTCCACCTTTTCTGAAAACCATTACCTTCTAATAATTTCTGTGTGATTTCTTTGTGTATTATGTTAGTATATATGGAGTTATGCTTAACTCCAGTCTTGTGCTATATATATGTAAGGAAGGCATAGAAACCACGCTTCCTATAGAGTTACTGTAAACCTTCAGAAGTGTTCGTACAGTAAACATATCACACAGCACCCAGCACTAAGAACAGTGAGGCTCTGTCTCTCTCTGATTTGATGTTGGCTTGCACTCTGACTGGTGTGACCCCACCCCTGGTAAATACAGGGTTGGAGGTTTCCTCTGTGGATAAAAATACACTTGCCTCTCAGCAGAGAGGGAGAAAATCCAGAATTCTTCTCTCTTCTGAGCCTATTGTGCTCAAGAAACTAAAAGACTTCCACACATCTCACGTGATTTTTTTTTTTTCAGTAGATCTGCCATGCTGTGAGAGATTTAGCTAAAAATAAAAATAAACATATTAAGTATGTATTATGTATTATGAATGGTGTCTCTTTAAATGGTTGGCTAAAAAGTGAGGGCTTTGTTATTAGAGGTTGTGAACGCTTCTTCCTGGTTTTATCTTTTGTCCCTCCTGAGCTCCTATACTTCACTACCTATGACATCATCATTATGTGGCAGAGGCCTACAACACCCACACGTCCAGTTAAACCTCACTCCAAAAGTTTGAAAAGATTCATTGCATCCAGTGTTGTTCTGACAACTTGGTCTTAAATTTGCAGTAAGAGCTTTCTGCTAAGTGAAAATATTTTTTTACTGCTTGGACTTAACTAGAAAACAGTTATTTTGAGCGACTTCCTTATTTGAGCTGGAAATACACAAAGTTCAATGTTTGTTGAAACTTCCTACTGGTGAGTAATTGTCATCAAGTTTTTAGTTGTTGTTGCGTAATCAAATTAAAGGTCGGTTTTTGTTTTGATGGTGCAGTAATACAAAGTTTAATCAATCAAAAGTTATTTATGCTTGCTATGCAAACAAATGTACGACTTTTACAACATGTAGTGAAATTACAAAATGATTTGAAATGTTTTGTTGTTTTTTTATATCTCTTTAAAGGTACAAGATTATCTGTGAAAGCTCTGCATCTCGCCAAAGTTTTTAAAGAAAGGAAGATGTTGGAAAATCACTTTTGATCCTGTCGGTTTGAATTAAATCCCGGAGGTGGAGCAGTAAGCAAACCGGAAAATGAGTCATGAGGGACAAGAACGTCAGGGGACGGGACTCAGAGATATCTTTAACATATTGTTTAAAGCATCTCCAGAGAGACTGCAAAGCCTGACATACCAGCTGGGTGAGTCTCCTGAAGAAAATATCATACACATCTTGTGTCTCATCATTCTTCAGAGGAAGGCACAGGCTCTAGACAAACTCCAGAATATGAGGGACAACTGCCTTGCTAACCTTCTGGCTGAAAAATGTCACATGAGTGGAGGTGAATTAGAAGTTTTTAGAGATCATTGTGCTCATTTTCAAGAGTTAACAGGAGAATCTTTAGCGGTTTTGGCTCGAATTTTTAAAGTTTTGTCCGAGCAGAGGCTGTGTGATCCAATTCTGAGAAATCTGGCATATCAGAGAGCCCTTTCCACTAACAGCCAAAAAACAAATAACTGTGAGGATCTGGAATATGATCAACTCAGAGAGGAGGCTAAAGATGTCTGTGGGCCTGAGTTTGCAGAGTGGATGTGGTCTCCCAGGGACCTCAAGTCTTACCCCAATTCTCACTGCAGCATGGATGAAGGAAACACAACTTTAAGAGTTACTCTGACTCTGGAACCGTCGCAGAGAGCTCAGAGTCTTCCCAGCCCTCTGCAGGCAAGCTCCTTAATGCCCTCATACCCTACTCATCTAGAGATAAGTCTGCCCCCAACTGTCTCTTTTCAAGAGGACAAAAAACCTTCAGAAACGTCAGACAAGTCCAAACTCATCACTCCCATCCTCCTTGGTAGTGAGCAGTCTCAGCCATCTGAGGAGCCTCAGCCTAAATCCAATGCACCTGCTGTGTTTGAAGGAAAGACAGACTCAAAGATGGATACAGCAGAATGCAGGAAGCTGGACAGTCATGTCGCTCAAAATAAGAGTTCAAACCAAACCAACAAACCAAGCACAGAACATAAATTTGCACTACCCACTGCAACAAACATTTTTCTACCCAAGATGCCTGTTCCAAATGAAATGCATGAAAGTAAAGGCGCTGAAGAGGAGGAAGAGGCAATATTTTATGCATTTGTCATCCTGCATGCACCGGAGGATGCAGAAATGGCTGACAGCATGAAAGAAAAACTGGAGTCGGTCACTGGGAGCAAAGGTGCAACTTTCTCTGATGACTTTGCCATTCCTGGAAAGACCACTCTGAGTTGTGTGGAGGATGCTATCAACAACTCAGCTTTTACTATCCTGCTGCTTACCTGCAACTTTAAATCGCGCATGCTGGAGTTGGAAACCAACTCCGCCCTTATCAACTCCATAAACAATGATCACAAGTTCAACACTGTTATCCCTCTGCTGCCACGCGAGAACTGCATCCCCAGAGAGAGCATTCCTATGGTTCTGCAGACAATAGTTCCTCTTGAGGAGAACAAGAGCTTTGAGAAAAAAGTACAAAAGGCGTTGTCTGTGGCAAAGATTAAAAAACAGAGGAAAATCTGGGCTGAGTTGCAAAAAATGAAACTTCAGATTGAGAGACAGGAAAGACTCAAGCAGCTAAACCACCATCAAAAGCAGCTGATCCTAGAATGTAAAACAGCACAGGTTCTGGTGGAAGAAAACCAGAATCTGTTAATGGCACAGAAACTTCTTCTCTGTACCAGTGATCCATCAAAACAGGACGGTGGTGACGGCAGGGCTTTGTGGCAACAGCAACCAAACATTCATATTGAGAATGCCAACTACATAATGATTGGTGATAAATCCCAAATGACTGTGGATTTAGGTGGAGGTCCAGATAAAGATGATTCAATTTATAGAGATGAAGAGCAATAAATGATGTTGTCTGGGGTCAAGCTAGATGTAGAAAATAAAGTTTACATGTAGTTTTCTAAACACTAAAAATGTCACAGCTGTAACAATCAATGCAGGGTATTCAGTGCCACTTGTTTCATTTTGTTTAAACCTATTCAATAAATTCAATGCAACTGTAAAATCAGCAATTACAGTAGTCACATCTTAATAATTAGTGCTGATCACAGCTCTTCTTAAAAATCATAGCTCATTTTATATTTACTTTTATTATTTTATATTAATAATTATTACACTGGAAAGATGAGGTATATTGAGCAGAACAGGAGCATATGGTGGAATATTTAGCAAAGGACTGCCATCTACTGACCAATGTGTGATAAATACTTTCTGAGCTCTTAAGCTGTATAAACCAGCTGTAGGCACTAGGGAGCAGTAAGGTTACATGCTCCTTATTGATCCTCTTCTAAAGTGCAGGATCATCCAATAACATAACTGTCCTGGTATCTGAAACCTTTTTGAGACCAAACATTAATTTTAGTGTTTTATATTGGATATTGTTCGAAGTGTTCGGATAGTTGCAGAGGTATAAGGGATTGTGAGATGGTATAGTTTAATGCTGGTGATCAGATTTTAGCTGTTGAAAAGGTCACTAAAATCTGATCTTTTATATCATCTTATTTGGACTGTTTTCCTTCAGTGATTACTCTCTTATGTCTGTATTTTCAAAGGACATCACGTGAAATCTGAGAATTCACTGGTTGCCACTGAGTAATAAAATGATTTTGTGAGATTTTAGCCACATCTCTGCCTCTAGTTCTGTCTGAGCCCAACCGGATGCTGACAGTCCAGTTTAGTGTGAAAACAAAGACAAACGATGAGACAAACTACCTGAGGAGACCAGACAGACATATTCAGTGTCTTCTCTTAAAACAATTCAATTCCAATGTGATAAAATCTGCTTGTTTGTCCCACTTTGTTAGCTGGTTGAATAGGTCACACTAACCCAAACATGTGTAGGAGAATGGTCCTATTAGCTGTCTGCATCAATACTGGCAACAAAATGCTCCCCTACAAGTACAAATATACTATATAGAATATATACATTCACACTTGTACATAGGTTTAAAGTGAAAAGGCATTTAAAGTTAAATGTACTTGTAAAAAAAAAAAAAAATTCTTATTCTTTATTGTTAAATATGTGAAAGGCATTAAGGTAAAAAGTATTTTTGTTTTATTATGGTGGATGCAACGTGTTTGTGTAGCATTATCTCATATCTTTTCATAGATTTTGGTGTAAAGGTGTTATGTTTTTACAGTTTGGACACCTAAACATCAGTAACACCTAACATCAGTTATAGAAGCTCTTTCTGAATCAATATGTTGTGAATTATTTAAAGAGCTTTCCGTCAACTTTAGCTGAAGTCTTGGTATTGTATTATTACACACTGTGCTCGCTCCTGGCAGGATTTAACAGACTGGGCGGGTAGAGTGCGCATGCGCCGTGCGCAGCTCCGACCAGTGCGGCAGGAAAACCGCAGAGACGCCGCGGCCGCACCGGGGGGACAAAATACTTGCGGAAAGAAAAGGAGGAATAGGATGGACACTGTCCACCTCGTTGGGTTATGTGTGAAGCTGTTCTCCGGTGCTGGACTGTAGCCTCCTTCCTCCGTCATGTCGGGGATGATAATGTCAGGGAGTGGAGGAAACCTTCAGAAACCCTCCTTCTGAACTGCGCCGAGGGTTTCGGGATATCACTGAAGCATAAGGGACATAAAACCGAGGATGGTGCTCATGTAACCGAGGAGCGTCTTCTGTAACTCGTCGTCCTCTCCAACATCAGGCCGCGCTCAAAGTTTTTTTTCCCCCCTATTTTTCCAGAGAAGGGGAAATTTTGCTGCATTGAATTCCTCTGGTCGGGATGTCATCCGCAGTCAGGAGGAATTCCTCTGGCTGACTGATCCTCCAGCTGCAGCGTAGCGGGATCCCAACGGAGAGAAGATGGGAGATGCGGCAGACGACAGAGGTATGAGACGGACCTTCATCGTCCCTGCCATCAAGAGCTTCGACCACTACGACTTCACCAGGGCCAAGATCTCCTGCAGCCTGACGTGGCTGGTGGCCAAGGCTTTCGGCTCGGGTAGGTGGTGCTTCCAGGTCCATTTCTGGGTTAGATTAGTGGAAAACCTGCTGGAGATAAGCATCTAACACGTGACAATGGGGCCTGATGATGTGTTTCACCGACCACTTTACAACTGGGACTATTTAGTAAACAACGGCCTGTAATCACACACTGTCATCAAATAAATCCAACTACTTACTAACCTAAGAGTTCCTCCCTTCTCATCACCAGTATAAATATTTATTCTCCTAATTGGTCACATAAAGTACAGCAGTGAGAGCCTGTGGTAAGTGGTGTTTTAGGCCCACATGCCCCTTTTTTTTTTTTGTTAACACTGCTGCTTTTTATTGAAACAATCCCTACCTGGTCAAATCCACTACCCCTCTACATGTCACAGGTTTTCTCCATATAACCTGTTGCTAATTATTCCCCACTGCAGAAGTAGGTCCAGACCTATTATGTAACAGTGTTGACCACAGATCTTCACCGTTGGCTGAGGTTAAGGACTGTAGCTACCTAGAGTCGTCACAAATGTCAGAAAATGTACTGTAAAGTTTACAAACACAACATATTTGTCAGTCTATACACCAGGTGAACATCTTCTCTTGTGCTGTGGCTGCTTGCAAGTGGCCCGAGTCTTCTGTTTGTTTTTACATCCTGCCAGTCAAAAAGTCCAAAAACCTGAAAACATCCAGTTACAATCACGCTGGAGAAGGAAACACAGAAAATACTTACAACTGAGAAGCTGGAAAATGTGGTATATTGCGTATATATTTGCTTGTAAAATGAATTGAGCTGTTTATTTTTGGTCGTCAAACTATAAAGAATGACACCCACCATCTTGTTTTGTTTGGTCAACAGACCAAAACAAAAAAAATATTCTTTGTGATCATAAAAACCAGAAACTAAGCTCAGCAGAGGGCTGTTGATCAATTATCAGAGGAGTTGCTGATTAACTGTTTAATTGTTGACTGATCATTTCAGCTATGATAAAGTTACACACTGTCAACTGTTAAGCTTTTCTTTGTGACGTTTTCACATGGATTTGTGTGTCAGTAATGTTTCTTTACTCAGAAACATTCATGTGTATCCCTGGCCCGTCCTCATCGTGGTCTGGAGTAATTCCAGCCTGATCTGAGCGCAGAGGTTTAGTCCAGCTCCTAATGAATGTTTTAAACAGCTGCTCCTCCATGTACAGCGCTCAGAGTCTCTTGTGCCTGCCATAACAGACAGACAAACCTAGAAAGTGTGGGATCGAAAAAGAGAACTCTGAATCACACCCACTGGTCCAGCTGCGTCTGCCAAAATAGAGCTGCACGTGATGCTTTTCTCACTCTCACAGAGCATGAAATGGTGGAGACGCATACAAGATCCAAAACAGCAACATGAGAGAGATTCAAGCTGCTGCTTTGGGTTTTTCTGGTACCTCCGGTGACACAGTTTCAGCTGCCAGCACTGCTGAGAGCCGTGGTCCAGTTCATAACCAGTCCTCAGAGTCTTGTCTGGCCTAGTTTGGATTGATGAGTGATGGTTTCACTGTGGGGATGCTCACATGCTGTTTTTTCACCAGCTGGAAGAGATGGGTGGATTTGAATGTGGATATGTTTTCACAACAAAAAGCAAGCATGTTTTATTTATACAGAACCTAGAACCTACTGAGGCTGGTGGTCGCACTCACCAACAATTCGTGGTTATAAATCCAAAGCTTGACAATGATGTCTTGGCTGAATCACATCAGGTGACATCACTGATGCAACCAGCATCACCACAGGTCACCACTGACTTTTCATTCAGCTCATACAGCAGACGCCCTCAAATGACATTTTCATCAGTATCGTTCTAATGTTAAATCAGATATAATTTAATATTAACAGTAGACCACATGACAGGCTTGTATGCCAAAGGAGTTGCTTGTATTGACAAACCACAGAAACCAATCACTGGACTCTGCGGTTCCCCTCAGCTCTACAGAACATTAGAGCAGCTTTGAGCTCATTGTTTAGGTTTCCTGACCCACAGCTTTACAGTTTTGGTCCAGGTTGTCCACTCCAGCTAATGTTGCTTTGTGTCTGCTGGATGTGTAGGTTGGTCGGTCTTTGCTGAGTTTGCCATATCAGCTCAAAAGGTGCTGATATGTAAGTATTTACAGTTTGTTGCAAATGAATTGTGAGTCAACACCACATACTAACAACATCTAAGACAAAGGTACTGAATTAATAATCTAACCGCTGCCAAAGTAAAAGAAAAAACTGTTGGGATTGTCAGCTGAATTAGTTTTTTAACAAAGGAGGTAAATACTGCTGACCGTGATGTTGTGCACGCTGAGCTGTGATCCCGGGGGTCTCCAGGGAAGCGTTCTTCTCTGTCCGAGTCTTGCCTTCCTGTGGCAGCTACTTCCTGGCTGTTTCCGCTTTGATGGCCGACACAAAGGAGAGGGTTGTTAACGTGACCAGGCAGATTTGAATGAACTCTAGAAAAGTGTGCTATTGTACCCTACTCTTTTGTTCTACTTAGTGTTTTTATTATAAATATGTCTTTTGTATATGCCTTTAAGTGTCAGAATATAAACAAGAACTGACCATTTTAAAACCTGTACTAAAATTAGCTCAACATCACTATATCAGATTTGTATTCTCAATGGCTGAACCCATTACAGCTCCATTAATCAGCATCATAGACATTCTGACAAGAGTCGGATCGATTTTAAAGCTTGACTGGACACAGGAGGCTTGTTATAAAGGAAATGCTGAAGTGGGTCAACATCTGCCTGTTGCTTTAAATTGCTCTTTTAATCAGCCAGCACTGGGGCACGAGGGGGGCTGCACTTACTGGAAGACTGCAGAGGTGTGTTCACCAGCTTAATGAGTGTTTTTCTCCTCTTTTAATAAAAACATTGAGTTTATTAAGCTGTTTCTCAGAGCTGTTCAGCTTCTGCTAAATATTTTAGACATTTAAATAACAGAAAACAGTAACTTTAAGATAGAGTAGTTTAGTTTCCTTTGTTTGCCTCAGTGGGATTCAGAGACAAGCAGAGAGGAAATGACCCCACAATCCAGGAATACACACTCATACAGGAGCACACAGTGTTCACACACACACACACACACACACACACATTCCTATACAAGGATCTTGTCTGACTAAAGTGATACCTCTACAGGGCAGAGGTGCACACAGTATGTATGTCATTCAGTTACAGATTGATGACTAATATTGTTTTTAGAGTCACGACATGTGGTTAAAAAGATGGTATGATCAAGATATAAAGAAGAGTGAGAGAGAGTAGCTGTGGGTGTTTTTCTGTCCAGCTATTTTCTTCAGATCAGATTTGCTGAATGCGGTAACATGATTAGAAGGTTCTCCATGCTTTGTAACGTACACTTCCACCAACACACTTAGGCTGCAGCATACCTGACACATGTGCACGCTACAGAGCATTAAACAAATACTGGCACTTTGCTCACATGATGCCTCTCACAAGTGTCTCTACACTAAAAGAAGCATCATCAAACATACAAGTGAAATTGCTCTGGTTCCTATTGTAATAGTGAAAGTTCCCACTAGTAGAAAGCTTATTTCTTTTAATATTGTCTTTTCAGTGATCATGTTCAGGGGGTTTTGTGGTGTGTACCATGTTCTCATGCTCTATGGGATTGTATATGCATTTTGAGCTGGTTGTGGCCATGAGGGCTACAATACAAGGAAGCCATGGCAACAACAACAAAGGCAGTAAAATATAGAAGGAAATTGCTTCTCTGTTGATGATGGTGTCTGAGTAGCAATGCAGCTGGAGAGCAGGAGGTCTTCCTAAACACAAAAAGATATATATATACTGGACAAAATTAGTGCTAACCAGTTCTGTCCTTCTCTGTTTTTCTCTCTGTTCAGATGCAGTACCAGAGGAGCTAGTAGAGCCTTTCTATAAGGACCAGTACAACCAGGAGCACCTGAAGCCACCGGTGGCCTGCCTGCTTCAGTCCGCAGAGCTGTACTGCCGGGCGGGGAGCCTGATCCTCCGCAGCGATGCTGTCAAACCTTTACTGGGACACAATGCCGTCATCCAGGCTCTGGCCCAGAAAGGCTTGTACGTCACTGACCAGGACCGACTGGTCACAGAGAGAGACCTGACCAGCACACCTATACACATGGTGAGTAGAGATGGACCTCACACTGCACACGACATATTGTATTCAGTGACTGTACATCTAAGAGTTCAGCCTAACTTATGTTTTTGCAGGTGTCTGAGCCTTCAAATGAAACATTTGCATTTACATATTCACACTGTAGTAACCATGGCGATATGATGTGTGAAATGGGATGGCTTGTAACAGAGCTCAGTCTGTTCATTTGAATGATATAAGCATATAAAACGGGGCCATAACTTTAGAATTATTTTGTTAATTCTCTATAAAGTTTTAACAACTAGAGAAAAAAATGCAGAGCCCAGTTTTCCAGAGCAAAGATTATAGCTCACTGTTTGATTTTACTCCAAAACCCAAACACATAAAACTGACAGTGATGTTAAACAGAAAAGTAGCAAATGCCAGCGTTAAGAAGCTGAAACCAGCAACTTCTTTGCTTTATAAATGATTGAGATTGATTATCTAAATTCTTGCCAAACATTTTTCTCTCAGACAATTAATCTTTTCAGCACTAATATAATAGTGGATGTTACTGTACTCAATGTGCTGTGTCTTCCACTCATTGGAAATAAGTGTGTTTACATGACTGTGTGTGTGTGTGTGTGTGTGTGTGTGTGTGTGTGTGTGTATATATACCATGTGTCCTACTGTTAGACCATCCTCCTGTTGAGAGAAAAACAACCGCTAATGATGGGTTTCCTATAGTAACCCATTACTCACTGTTCGGTCTCTGTGTCATTAGATGGCACAGGGCAAACATGCCTTAGTTCTCATAGCATGTCGTCATACTGCCTCCAGAGCTGGAACTTATGGTTATTATCATCATTGATTAATCTGTTGGTTAATCAGTCCAAAACCCAAAGATGTTCATCTCACATTAAAGACAAGCAGCAAATCCTCACATTTGAGAGGCTGGAATAAGCTAATTTGGGGTATTTGAGAAACAACTTAAACTGTCAGTGATTTCCTGTTGATTGACTAATTGATTCATTTGCTTATTGTTTCAACACTAGAGCACCCCGCCACCATTTAGTGGATGTTAGAGGAACCTAAAAGTGTTTATTTATGGTGTTTTAGTTGTGAAAGAAGGCTGAGTCTGTGGCAGGCATGCTGCTAAGCGCACACATGGCTGGAGAGCAGGCACTTCTGCTGACGCCAAAAGGTGTCTGCATTGCAGTGCACCCTTCCCTCCCCCTCCCTTCCTACTTCTCCTGCCTTCACTCTATCTCTCCTTCTATCTCATTGTTTCTGTCTCTTTCCCTTTTCTACCTTGTTTTCTTCTCTTTCTTTTTCTCTCTTCCAGCCATGGTCTTTATTAGCCTTTCTCTCCTCCACCCCTGTCTCATCCAAACTCGTTTGTCATTGTAGATTAAATGAGACTGGGAAATTGTTATCTTCTGAATATTTAATTGAAGCTAAGACATATTTCATCAAGCCCACAGGTGCCCACACGTCTTCTCTCAAGATGTAGATGCATTTTATTTGCCCTTTGCGAGAGCTCTCGGTTTTTACGGCTCCTTAGGAAAATTCAAAGTCACTATTCAAGGGCATTTTTATGTTCATGGTTGATGTGCTACATCAGTCCTCGACTAATGATGTCTAGAAGGTGGAAGTGATGGGCAGTGATTTGGTGCAAGGCTTAATGATCCTATGTCCTTTCACACACTGTAAAAGTACTTGTGCAGTGAGTGTGTATACGAGATGATTTAGTGTTAAGTATTGAAATGGAGCCTGTACCCCACTGACTCTCGAACACATCGACCTTCAGTTTTGTAACACAGTCAGGCTGTTTGTCAATCTGTCCGTTCTTACTTTTATCCTTCGTCTTTCTGCGTTCATTAAAATGGCATTGCAAAGTAGAGGAGCCGTCATCCACAGCCGTCACAGCCGTCTGTGTGTGCATTTGTCGACTCAGTAGGTTAATTTTAGTCATGCTAAAGTCGAAGCTTTTCATTTGGGGTTTTGGTATATCTGCAGAGAAAATGATGACCTCATGGTTTCCAAATACTGTGCAATAGAGGAATAACTCATGTCAGGGGGAAGGATGAGGAGGGGGAAGGGGAGGAGGAGCGTGGCAGTCTGTTAGAGGGCGGATGCATACAGAAAGGGAAAAAGGAGGGAGATGGAGTTTAGGGACTGCCATTTGGTTGCAATCCAGGAGAAATCAGCAAAGTAGAGCAAGAGAAGGGAGGTGTACAAGAGGACAAATGGAAAAGAGGAGAGGGCGAAGAGCTGATGCAAAGGCAGGAAGGAAAACATGCCAGAGGACACGTGCAAAAGGCCACTTGTATATGTCAGTGTGGAAGGAGGGGAGATTGGGAGGAAACATGGCAACGATGGGGGAGTAAAAGAGCAGACCACATGGAGATCAGGGAGGTTTGAAGGATAGGAGTAGAGGGACGTAGGAAGATATGATGTGAGCTACTGCAGTGCTGTGGAGGGTGGGGTCTCACTGTGAGTCAAAGCACGTTTGGCACACAATTGAGAGCCCCCCACTCCACCTCACACTACACTCCCAACAGGAACATACACCTCCAGAGAAATGTCAGACCTCCAGCAGAGAGCACACGACCTGTGTGTCCTTTTTTAGTTCTGCTATACTGTTTATCTTCAACTTACCTCTCTCCACTGCTCCTTGTGTGTAAAAACACTAAGACGAGAATACGATGGAGAAGAAACAGCCTGGGTAGTAACTGAATTTGTCTGCAGATGGACGTGTACTTTTACCTAAAAGAAAGTTGGACAGTTACACCCTACCAGTTAGTGCACACCAACATGTTAATGGCAGGTGTACGTTTGTGTGGTAAAAACACTTGTATTGCTCAGATGTAGGTCAGTTCTGACTGCGGTGAAGGGACACTTGTGATGTTTGTGGAGAAAGACGTGACTTTGATTATCTGTTTGTTCAGCTGCATTGTGCTTTCCTATAGAACCCTTTGATCAAGGGCAAACACACACACATGCACACACACACACACATGCACATGCACACAACAATACTGGATATGCATACTGATGCTCTTGTTGCACAGAATGCATGAGTGTACCACAGTTCTTTACAGCTCTTTATGAGCAGTGTCTGCCATTTCCACAGCCTTATAAGGTGTGTCTGTCACCATGAGTGGGTTAGACTTGCTTTTTAAAACACACACACACACACCAAAGGTCTTTGTGAAGGGATAATAGACAGCACATGGCTTTTAAATCCATGTTGTAGTGTCAACAGTAGTGCTTTTTCCCCTGTGGATAAGACAGGAATCAGTCTGTAGATATATAAGCAGCGGCTCCACTGTCTGTGGTGTTCTCTGTACCTCTTGAACCCACACCCATATGTACACAAGCTCTGAATAAAATGGCACATTAGAGACATGAACTCAGTTGAACTTATTGTTTCAGTTTTTTTTTTCCTTCCAGTGTTATAAAAAGTATACTTTGACTTTTTGGGGAAATACACAGAGAGGTAAATGAAAAGATTTATGCCACTCATTTGTGTGTTTTAATTACAAAGCTAGTTTAGCTCAGCAATGGGTACCTAATGATGCAGAGTCCGGTCTGATGGTTTAATTTCAACAACAAACATTAGCCACACACACACCGTGCTTTAGAGATAGGTGTAGAGGAGGAGCTGTGCAGTCTCAGCGTCAAAGTCGAAAAAAAAAATGTTTTTATATACATAGTTAATTAACAGAAAGTCCAAAAAGTTAGCATTTGTTCTCAGCTCATTCACAACAATTGACCAAGATTGGAGTAGAGCACCGTGGGAGTGTGTCTGTGAGCAGCTCACCACTGACAGCTGAGATGGGAGGAGGGAGAAAAGGTTGAGAACTGTGGCCCTAGAGTCAAAGTAAAGAATGATCAGCTTTTAATCTTCTGTGTTGTAGTGAATAACGATCCTTTATGAGCAGATTGGTCCCAACGCATCACAGTTCTCCCCCTATGAAACACACAGTTTTAAAAAGTGATGGGGAAATCTTTAGATTCCACTGTACAGGCAAACAAGATTATTATATATGTTTTTAAATTGTTTTTTACATGATTTAATGTAGATATTCATTTTACAAAACTCTCCAATGAAAAATACATTAACACAGTGATTTGTCACTATCATTTAAATTCATAAGGTTTCTCTGCCCAGAGCCTCACACACACACACACACACACACACACACACACACACACACACACACACACACACACACACACACACACACACGTCCACGTCCACAAGCTTCTTAGCAACATTAAAGATTTAGAGGTTTTATGCAGAGTAGTTCAGAAAAGCTTCAATCAGGAAAAGGAAAAGCTCAGTGGGTTTTAATGAAAATCATGGTTTCTGCATCTCCAGCTTCAGTCTGAGCTCTTGGTCCCTCTCTCTCCCTTCCTGTCTGTCTCTTTCTCTGTCTGTCAGTCGGTCCAGCTGTTGTCCAGACTGATGACTGCACCTCTAGAGGAGGCTGCACGCAATGTCAAATATCTGGCAATATCCTGAAGATGCAGGAATTCAAAACAGTGTCTGGAGGTTGTTTCATAGAAAGTTCAATATCAGGCTAATGCCAGTTTAAACAATCCTGTTTATCCATATACCCAAAGGCTAAAGTCGTACACACTGTATGTCACACAGCATGCATATAAGTACAGATCATTTTATTAGTATTTATTTATTTGTCTATTAGTTGATAAGTTTACTGTACTGAGTCATCAGAGAATTAACCAACATCATTAATACTTTGCACTTGAAGGCATCACTGAGATTTGTCATTATTCACATTTTATGGGCTACATTAGATCAGATAACACTTTCCGTTGATTTCTTTCAAGGAAATTCAAGTGTTACAGCAGCAGAGTAAAAATACAATAATGGAACAATATAAATAATTAATAATTAATTTAAATACAGTTCAGTTCAACCCAGGCAGTTCAATGTTTCATTTCTGTGAAATAAGTTGCTACTTTAATGTTTTTTTTTGCATTTAATCTGATTTAAGCAACAGTAGCAGCTGTGACATTTGAGTTTCCATGAGGAGTTTGTTTCTAACAGTTATGTGTCTTCTGTACACGCCGTCTGTTTAAACTGGCAGAGGAGCGTCTGGCGCTGACGTTGAGCACCAGTGCAGCTCAGAGTCATAGCACTGGATAGGCTGTTGGTTTCTTGTGGAAACACTCGGTCACGCTGACTGTTACATGAGGCTCTGTTGTCATGAAAAGAGTCCTGTGCTCAACAGTACGGGCTGTGGTGGGATGAGGTCTCACTGCTGGTTTGTGTCTGCTGGCTTTAATCACCTTAACCATGAAGCAGACGTAAACACATGCGCACACACACTGAGTGCAAATGTTTTTTAGTAAGAGCCCTGAGGTGTAACAGGAAAGGGGAAGGGGAGGTCTGTTGGTCTGACCGGCCTGGAATGGTATTAGAAAGGCCAGGAGAATGTCGGGCTTTGTGTAGGCGTTGATGGCTGGTGAAACCGCTCACATGAAGCGAATTATTCCAAATGAGATAACGTGCGCGCTATAAAACATTGGACAGTCTCATGCTGTTATGAGACAAGAGAGATGAGAGAAAGTGTGATCAGAAACTCTCTAAACATAAACTTCCCAAGTCTCCACAACCCTCCCTATGTAAAACTTACTGAAGGAGCATGATAGATGTTCTGTAGGTAGATAACCTAGAACTGCTACATACTACACATTGAGGTGACAGCAGTTTGTGGGACACATGCAGGATCTTTGCTTACATAGCAAACACTGTGCACAGTGCCTATATTGAGCTCTGGCTGACGTTAACAAACAGCGAAGAAGCAAAGCCAGTGCGATGCAGGAACTGGAGCGAAAAATAAAAAACCACCACAGAGGAACATGTGTTTCCATAAACTAAATTCACATTGCAAAAAAAAAAAAAAAAGAGCGGTCAAAAGATTATTCCAGGCTGTATATTTTTTATAGAAGTGGAGAATATGAATAAAATCCTTATATCACAATATATAAAAAGTTAAATTATGTTAAAATCAATGGGTTAAAGCTACACGTATTTTCTGTTGATTTTTGGTTGAATGAAAACATCTTTTCCAGCAGTTTTAAATAACTTTGCACTAATGGGGAAATATAAAGTTAGACCTTTAATTGTCAGTTGCTCCTGTGTGTCTCTACAGAGCTCCCACCTGGCGCTTATCGATACCCTGATGATGGCGTACACAGTGGAGATGGTGAGTGTGGAGAGGGTGATGTCTTGCATCAACAGATACTTCTCCACTGAACCCTCACACGGTGACGGACACATCCAGGAGCTGCCTTATGACACAGAGGATGCAATCACCACCTGGATGAACAAGGTACACACACATAAAAGCACATCTGTGTGTACACAAAACCACAAGGACATGAGCTTTCTCCTTACAGAGGGCAACCACTGCATACAACCTAAAGCCTTTTACAGTGGTGTTTTTTTTTTTATTTGACCCTGAGTTCTTTGTTTTATTCTGGATATTGTTCTTACACTGCTCTTTAAAGAACTAATCAAAGACATGTAATCATGACAGAAAGATTTCCAAGTGATGACTGATTGAACTTTAAGGTCTGCAAAGCAGGATTGTAAGCGTACTGAGTTCACAGTAAGCTTTAAAAGGGCAGTAGCTAAGTCTTTCTAATCTTTACTTTATTTCATGGCCTTACCGATTATTTAGTCATTTTAAGTGGCTTTTACTGACCTTGCTGGGGACTGTAGGGGAATTTTGACACAGCTGTCCTACTTTTAAATAATAAAACAAGCACTAGCACACAAAAAACTTATGTTATTACTGATATACAAACCAATGTTTCCCTCTGCTGCATTTTACAGTGCAAAGGCATTAAGGTACTCATGCATGATTCATTGACGGATACAAGCATAAAATCACATTGTGCATGTAGCTTCGAGGCATTAAAAAAGTCCTATTCTCTGGAGTTGCCTCTGCATTGTGAATAGGTCAGAGGTCAGCTAAAGTGCTGGATATTAGGTTACAGTAATATTAATAGTCAATAGATGGAGGTGGAGGTCAAAAGCTTCTCTTTGATTTCTAGAGCCTCTCGCACTCATGTGTAGGATTTATATCCACCCAACACAAACTCACTATTCAGTTTCTCAGTGTCGACCAGATACTTGAGTGAAATGCGACCTTGATCTCGCTCTCCCTCCAGGTGAATGAACACCTTAGGGACATCCTTGTCGAGGAGCAGAAGCTGAAGGAGGCTTCCTCTCAGGAGGCGCACAAAGTAAGAACACAAACAAACATTAGCACAAACTCTCAATCTTTAAATCTCTAAATAGAAATGAACAAGATGTATTTCATGTCTTTATCTGATCTGCTTTCTCAGTCTCGCTGCCTGCTTCTCATATTTTTAAATATTCCTTTATTTTACCCAGAAGCATGAATACATGCCTTCCACGCAGAGCACATGCAGACACATATGATATGTACACACACAAAGCACAGTGCACAGTACATCAGGGGAACAGATGAGCTCAGTCTCAGACCAGCTGCAGAGAAATGTTGGCAAGAGTCACGACACTGTTGTTAGAAGAGACTAAAAAATGTGCATGGCGGAGGAGGGGAGAAAGGGTGGCACACAGAGGGGCAGAAAAAGGAGAAAAAGAGGAGAAATGCAAGGAGCAATAATCAGAGAGTGAGTCAAGGGAGAAATGACACCGGGGTGGGAGACAAACAGCAGGACTGTCAGGAACTTTGTCTGCTATAGTATAAGAGAGGCAGTTACAGAGACAGACACAGTGTTGTCATCTCGCAGGCCTGGTAGTTATGTAAGGGCTGTGTGACACAACGAGTCAGTCTACTGGAGCAAACACACAGCAGCTCTGGACCTCTTCCACTCGTTTACACCACGAAGCTACAGCACAGCACCTTATCAGGGCGCACCCCTGGAGACAAGAGGGTAAAGGTTAAAAAATTGAAAAAGAAATATCTCACTGAGAATATGTGCAAAAATAAAAAGCGAGCTTTGGCAGTTGGGAACAAGTAGGTAAACTTCCTTCAATTCAATACCAACTCAATGAGGTCAACTGCCAGTTCAATGTTTTAGCATTTAAGCTTTTAACACAAAGTGCAGCTGAGGCTGATGGGAAGATTTTTAAGATTGCTTCATGAGGAAAAGCACAGTTTAAAAGACCTACTTAATAAAATTATTATAATTCATCCCAAGGGGAAACATGGATGGGTATGCCAAATGTATTGACAGTCCATCCAGTATTTGGATGGACGTTTCACTCAAAACCACAAATATGATCCTGGAGGAAAAGAATTTTAAGGCAATTCATCTGATTCTTGTGGAGATATTTCAGTCTGGACCAAAGTATTGTACAACAACGCTATGTAAAGGCCGAAAACACACACAGTCATATATTAAACTGTTTGCATACAGCATGTTGTAAACTGCCAAAACAGTGTCACCATGTTCCCTAAACCTGCTCTTCAAAGAACTGCAGGAAGTCATGATTGGCTGAATCAGTTTGGAAAAAGAGCTTTTATTTCCTGTGGGAGTTTCTGGGCAAATTTTCTTCTGCTCATTGTTTGTTTGTGAGCATGGTGAGAGAGATTACTGCCTATTGGCGATCATTCTGTAAGCTAATAATACAGATGGGGTTTGTGACCTATCCCACACTGACTCACATGTACACAGTCAGAATTTGTCAGAGGCAACAAGTTACAACAAGGGAAGAACGTAGACTTTTCAAAAAGGAGGAGTACACTGTGCGCTCAGTGTCGGTCAGCTGCTTTCCTACTCCACATTTAATCTGCATTATTATCTTGAACAGAAGTCTCTTCACTGTGTAGGACATACTCAGAGGAGATAATTTCACACATACACACACACACACATATGCCTGTGTAACCACACAACCACATTAATGGTTGAGCACAAGTCTCATCTATTCTTGGATTGTGTGAAAAATCTTTTAACGGTGGTCTTATGACTAAGTGTTTGGCTTGTTTGTGTCGACACTGTGTTGAAGTCTGGGCTAAACAGGTACTTACACATATGGTAGTGATTGTTATCCAAGCATTAGGAGCTTCAGAAATTATTACAGTTTATTGTAGCTTTGATTAATTCCATCATTGTTTATTAGGTTGAAACATGTCTGAAAAACTGCTGTTTTGAACTGAATATAAAAAACCTGGGTGTGAAACAGACATGAATGTGTGTGAACGGCTCACTTATTTGAACAACTCACAAGGAAGTGTTAGTGAATGTGAAATAATCTTTCATGAATATCCCAACACCCAGAGGTAAAATCTGAATTTTGCGTCATTACTGTACTTTTAGCAGTAGTAGCAGCATGGTCCTGGGAAGGACAACATAATGAACTGACAAATTTAGAAGATTGTGCAGCCTCTTTAAAAGTATAACATCTGTTCTTTCTAGTCTTGAGAGGTTTGTCCCAGCTGTGAGAAAAAGAAAAGCTTATTTCCCTTGCTCTCAGCCTAATCTCTCTCCCACTCTCTCCTGTTGTTGTCCAATCATCATCCACCCTCAAGTCTACTAGCAAATGGTACTGGAGATTAGTACCTGTAAGTCCATCTATTCTGAAACTCCACTTCAGCAGTCATCACGATCTACCTCCTCTCTATTAAACACCCCCCCCCCAAGTTCTCAAGTTTGTCATTGCATGTGGCCCAGAGTCCCATCATTCACTGGTCAAGACCCCCCCCACACACACACACCTGGGAATTAGATTCAGGGAAAAGGAGACCAATTTGATCTTGCATCAGGTCCTTCAGAGTAGGAAACTCTTAACTGTAATCGTGAGTCCAGTCCAGTTCACATGATCAGTGAAACTTTCCACTGAAGAACATATTAGAAACTACTGACACAACCTCAGCGTTGTTAGCAATTTTGTGTTGTAAAATACAGATGCGTCACCTTTCCTGTATGTTTATGGGGAGTACTTATACCCTGAAAACATATGTAGCACTGTTGTCTGTCTGTTTGATGAGACATGTACAGAACCTGTAGTCAGGAAGAAAACTGCCACAAATGTTATTGTTAAACTCTAAATCACATGGATTCTCTGCTACATCTACACAGTTTAGGTTGTCTCAGTGATACTGAACTGTACAGAAGATGTATAATGCTGCGAACATTCATTTGCTAGCATGCATTTTGTTCCTCACTCCCCTACTAGAGAACTTACCACTCCTCACAAGCATTCAGTTGCATTATTTGAGCTGATCCTTAATCCATCCTGTGCTTACAATTCCTCAAATTAACACTTTAAATATCTGAAATGTGTGTGTGTGTGTGTGTGTGTGTGTGTGTGTGTGTGTTGCATGCATATGAAAGTGTGCCTGCAGATGTTTATACCAACGACGTATCCGCCCTAGTGACAAATATATGTGATGTCTCTTTACCGTTGCCATGGTTGTAGGCTCGCTACAGAAGGGAGCATGCCCAGCAGAGGAGCACTCCATCGCTCCCCCTGGTGGAGAACCTGCTGAAGGACAACACAGATGGCTGCGCCCTTACTGCCCTGTTGCACTTTTACTGCCCACAGGCCGTCAGACTGGAAGGTGGGGTTAATTTGTAACCACACCCACTCACTACCGGCTCTCGCTTCTATTGTAACTCTTCCAAAAAGTAAACACACAAAACCAAAGTCAGTTCAATCAGTTACACTTGTAATAGGAAAGAATGGCAGACTGATTTTGTGTCTCAGCTGGACAGAACAAAAGACTGAATAATTGGAACAAAGTGTGTGTTTATTTTCAACTACCTAATAAGCATTTGGCTACATTCTTGGTAGTCTAAATAGTTTTACAGGCATCACCTAAATACCAAAATCAGCAGATTATGGAACCTATTTTGACTTTATTTATTTAGTATTTAAGGTCTGACTGGAGGACTGTAAACAGTGACCACCTAAGAAAGACACCAGGATTTAGGACAGAACTGAGGAAGGCAAGCAAGACAAAGAGAGACAAAGTCTTGTTTCCTCTCAGCTCGCCTGCTCCCTCGTTTCTAAAAATGCCCTGGGTTGGGTTGTGATTGGTCATGAGGCAGTATGTGACGGAGAACTGGGAATGGCTGGCTGCTATTTCAAAGATAAACAGCTCTTGTGTCTGTGCTCTGAGACTCTTGGGATTGAATGTAGTTCACAGGGAGCTAATACACATGTGAACCAGATGTGGACGAGGTTAGATTTACTTGCTGTCAGCTTGATTTAATAAAGAAGTACAGTAAAGTACAAAATGACATCATTCCAGGGAAATCTGCAATAATGTTTGGTTGCCTGTTCCCGATCAGTTCCCTCTAGTCAGACATCCTACACATGTATGAGCCATCCTTAGGCTAACGTCAGGGGATAGAAATCCTGATGAGTCATTTACAAGGGAGCTGACGACAGTTTGAAAACTTGTCCAATGAATTGTTCAATGATTTAAGTCGGTTACTGCTCATGTAGTGGGGGGAGTGCAGTCATTTTGTTCTCATCTATTTATTTTTTTTAAACATAAACTATGCCTTATCTTTTCTTCACCTTCCTGTCTGCCCTTTGCTATCACCACTCCCTTGTGTATGTGTTTGTGTGTGACCCCTCCCTTGGCTGAACAGACATCTGCCTCAAGGACACCATGTCTCTGGCTGACAGTCTGTACAACCTCCAGCTGGTGCAGGAGTTCTGCAGGAACAACCTCAACCACTGCTGCCACTTCAGCCTGGAGGACATGCTCTATGCACATGCATCCATAAAGGTAGAGAGGCGTGAATGTATGTGGAGTGCTGTTTTATAATGTCCAGATGAGAAAAGAGTGAAAAGAAATGAGTTTTGGGGAATATTACAAACAGGCAAAAATGAGTCATGCAAGGAAAACTGTAACAATACATATGTGTGTAGCAGACTCTCACAGGGTTTGGTTTTGTGTGTAAAGTACATGTGCACATGTATTAGGGACAAAAGTCATATTCTAATCAAAGGACAGTCACAGTCCAGACCCATCTCTGTCTGTCTCTCTTGTTTCCCTCCGCTCTCCTTCCATTGTTTTTATCAGACAGCAAAATCTGTGAATTTTTTAGAAACAGCACAACTCCTGATTCACTAAGTCCTCGGGCAGAGATACAGTGTTCCCATTTGACACACACAAGCACACATTTGTTTTTGATTAATAGAAGAATTACTGTACGACTCAAGAGAAACCCTGTGCCATCCTGACATTAGAAGCAGCAGAGCTGGTGTGGGTAAATAATATGCACAGAACGTGGGTAGAAACATTTGGATTCAAGTCACGGTCCGAGTAGACTGGGACTTTTCATTCTTCAAAACAAAACAGCAGACAGTTTTACTTGTGCACTCACTGCTCTGTATTTCTCTCTTTCTCTATTCATTTCTCATTCTCAACATTGTTTATACTGTGTGTATTGACTATATAGTACTGCAGTAGGGAAGGGAGGGTGAAAAATGGTCATGGAGAGCAGCTAAAGGCTCTGGCACACCGCCCATTCACCCCAGACATACTGCCTACTGAATGCTAACCAGTGGGTGTATGTGTATGTGTGTCCATTCATTAAATACACTGCATGAAAAGTAAGTCTTGTTTGTCCTGTGGCCTTTTTCCGCCTCAAAAATAAGGATCTACAGGAAAAGTGCAGGAGCAGTTTATAACAACAGAAATCCCATTTTCTGATGGTTTTCTGTTGTTATCCCTCCTAGAAGTCAGTATGTGTTTCCTACCGATAAAATCATCTGTACAGGCCTCCAGAGCTGCTCTCTTTATAGCACAAATGCATTTATCATGAATGTGGGTCACTCGCTCGCTGCTTTTTTCATCTATCTGTGTATGTGACATATTTAAACTAAACTCCAGATGGTGTTTTTGGCACCAGTTTGCAAGAGTCTCACAGGCCTTATATTAAACAATACAGACAATGATACATGTACAGCTATTCAAGTACACACACACACACACACATACGCATAAGAATGTTACCTAGCAACAGATGGGAGGCCATGACCTCACCTGTTGTATTGCGAGTGTATCTTCACAGAGACGCTAAGGGAGAAGGAGCTAAAACTCCCAAGAGACAAATCTGGTTATGACATTAATAAATAACTTTATGTATGACTGCAACATTAACAAAAAAGGTTATGTGTGTGTTTGTGTGTGTGTGGTCTTGCAGAGTAACTACCTGGTGTTTATGGCGGAGCTTTTCTGGTGGTTTGAAGTAGTTAAACCTTCATTTGTACAACCCAGAGTCTTCAACCCAAACGGTACAGTACCATCTTAGTACAACATCTGCATTCTATTTATTCACAATCATTATGATGATAATTGGACAAACATGTCAGCATGGTGCTACCTCTAATACTTAACAAGTTACATATTAATATTACATGTATGATGTATTTTATGTTTTATTCTGCAGCTTGTGAGCCTGTAACCTGTAGAAATATGGCTCCTGTGTCCAGTCCTGTCAAACAGAGCTATGCAGACAGACCAGTCAGCCCAGACAAAAGCCCTGCTGAAGGTAAAATCTATTAGCCTGTAACTGTGGCATTTTTCTAAAGCAAAAATATAGTATGGACATTTACAATGCTTGGGGATGTGGATAGAAATATTACAATGTTTGTACTGGGTTATGTTCCTCACTTGTAAATTAAGCAGGAGCCTTCTTTCAACAGTTTTTAGTCTGTTTTCTTGAGTTTGCTCATACATGCTTATTTCAGCACTGCTAACATGGTTGCAGAGCAGTGGAGAAATGTGTGGATGTTTTGTTTGGAAATCAGAGGCCCTCTATTGGCTGATTTACAGCACTGCAGTGATACAGTTCTTTAGCATTTGAACCCTACTTAAATATTTTGCCTTTATAAAGTATACAGTATAATTTGTTTGTGAAAAATTTCACCTGGAATTCCAGAAGAAGAGGTGAGATAGTTTGGAAAATCCACATTATAATTAGAACTGTATGTTTACATGCAAGGGCAACTCAGTGGATTAGCAGTTAGCACTGTTGCCTCACACACAACAAGAAGGTTCCTGGTTTGAAACCCATCAGGGACCTTCCTGTGTGCAGTTTGTATGTTCTCCCTGTGCTTGTGTGGGTTTTCTCCAGGTACTCTGGTTTCCTCCCACAGTCCAAAAACATGTATGTCAGGTTGATTGGTGACTCTAAATTGCCCATAGGAGTGAGTGTGAGTGTGTGAGGTTGTTTGTCTCTATGTGTCCCTGTGATGGACTGGTGACCTGTCCAGGGTGGACCCCTGCCTTTCACCCAAAATAGAGAGCTGGGATAGGCTCCAGCAGATCCCCGTGACCCTAAATAGTAATAAGCGGGTATGGATGGATGTTTACATGCAAGTCTTGCTCTTCATGTACTTTGCTACTATTGATTCAGTGCATCCAGTAATATACTTAAACAAACTCCTGTTTATCTGCAACAGATGTAATGAAGAGATCTACCTCCATGTCCTATGTTGACGGCTGTGTTGGGACATGGCCAAAAGAAAAACGGTGAGTTCAAAAAATCCATCATCCCTACATTACCTCATTGACCTGCATGTCTTTTATCTTTATCCTTGCTGTTTCCTTGTTAAACTAACATCAAGTGTCCTTCCTCTGTCAGCTCCTCCTCTCGGGGGATTTCCTTTGAAATTCCTCTGGACGGAGACCCGACTGTGCCACCTGGTGAAGTTCCCTCCCTCCGCGGTATGACTCGCTCTGCCAGCAGTGATGGTCTTGGGTTCAAAGTTCACTATGCATCTCGAGGAAGCATGAAGCGTCACCTCTCCCTCATGCCTGTTAGTGTAAACGGCCAAAGCAGACACATACCAGAGGAGGAGGAGGACTTCACTTCACACAAACCCCTGGGGCGGAACAACACATTCTCAGTCAAAAACCAAAGCAGGTACGGAGTGATCCTACATTATCCTCTAAGTTGTCAAACACAGTCATTATGTGTTTAAGTGAAATCAGCATTTATCTTCTTATGTTATATCACAGTAGTTCCCAGCTTTAGAAAGGGACTGCACTTTAATGAATCAAGTGCAGCAACGTTCGTCTGACAGTTAAAAATATGTTCAAAGACTCAAAAAGATAAGAAAGGTATTCAGCAGTTTAACTAGTTTTGGATACGTAAGAGAAATAACAACAATCACCCACAGCTGACTGCTTTAATCAACCTGGATCTGTGTTTAGGTACTCCAATGGTGTCCTCCCAGACAGCAACCATCGTGCGAACAATCACCATGGCAACCACAGTGGCCAAATCAGCCCATCAACCCCTCCGAGCATTGAGGAGGCCCTGAAGATCATCCACGACACAGAAAGGCCCCACGCTAGCCTGGGCATCTGTGATGGAGACAATGGCTTCTTCCTCCATGGTGCAGAGCCATCAGATCATCCAGGGGCCCAAGGTCAAGGAGACGATCCTGGACCAGGTAAGGCTCAGCTGAATGACCATGACCCCAATTCTGTGTCCACTGATGAAGTTGACACGGGTATCCATGTGAGGACGGAGGACATCCAGAGCTTGGATGAGGACTCCTCGTCTATAAGAGACTATTCAGATATGGACCCAGACTGTGAGGCCATGACCAGATCGTGCCCTCTGCCTGACCGGCCAGAGAGAGAAAAGGGCAGGGAGGGAGGACACAAAGGGGCCGGTGACACTAACCCTGAAGGTGAGAGGGGAGATGGAAGCGACAGGAGCAGTTCTTGCCCCAGTTCAGCGCCCACACTCCCCAGATCTCACACCGTCAGCCCTGTGTCGTCCTCTGGTGGCTCTGGAGGAGGCATGGTGCGGATGACAAGCTTTGCAGAGCAGAAGTTCAGGAAGTTAGAGGGAAGAAGTAGTGGAGGAACCACACCAGAGAGTTCAGAGCTTACCATACCATATACGCATCAGAAGAAAACCATTTCTTCTCAGGTGTGTGTCATTCATTCTTTCACACTTTTTTTTTTTTTTTTGCAGATGCAGAAAAATAGTTTTAATGGACATAGATTGGTGTATAATTAATGTTAACAATCCTTGTTTTTTCTTTCTAGATCTCTACACCCCCTTTGCCGATCACATCTCCCACTCCAACAACACCTTCCCCCAGAGACCCATCCCATCTCATAGCTTCAGAGATGATTCAGCTGAAGATGAAGCTGGAAGAAAAACGCAGAGCCATTGAAGCCCAGAAGAAGAAGGTAAACAAACACAGCTAAAGAAAGATAGCCAATGGTATAGCTTAAGATAGAAATGTTCACACCATGTTGCTCTTGTCACATTTTCTAGGTGGAAGCAGCTTTCACTCGCCATCGCCAGAGGATGGGCAGGACAGCCTTTTTGAACGTAGTGAGAAGAAAAGGAGTCACTTCCCCTCTTAGCCCTAGCTCGGGGGGAGCAGAAACTCCTTCCCCAGAGCCACCCACACCCTCGAAGGAAACTAACCAGAGCAGCGTGGAGCGGGCTGAGAGATGCAAGCCAGATGGAGCAGCACCCAGATCCCCCTGTGAGGATGGCGGAGGTGGGTAACCCCAACACCAAGAGAGACAGTTTGATCTTTGAGATTATACTGTAAAATGTTAATATAAAACAGTGAAAGTCGCTGATCAAAGTTCTGAAATTGCTTGTTCCAGCAGTCCAAGATGTGAAGATATTCATCTTAGAATGATACAAACCCTCAGATTTCAGAACCTGGAATAAGGAATGTGTGGCATTCCTGCCTCGCTAACTAACAAACTCGTCAACTACACAGCCGATTATGTTTTAGCTTTTTTTGAAAAATGATATAATTCCCTTGTAGCCTGATTTCTCCACAGGTTGGAAACCTGTGGAGAAATCAACCAATCAATTAATAGTTTCAACACTAAGCCACAAAATAAGAAAAATATAATAGTGTCCATGATGCTTTTAGGCACTGTGAGGGATTCTGATTACAGTGGTTATTGATTGACCCTTTTATTTTTTGTGTGTGATAATTCAGCTGTGCCTCCTGGAGAAATCGACCTGGCAGAATACACTCGCTCCATTGAAAGGCTGAACACATCGCTGGGCTTCCTGCAGACAGAGATGCAGCGTTTGGCCCAGCAGCAGGAGAAGATCATGGCCATGAGAGAGCAACAGCAACAGGCCTGGGTCATTCCACCTCCTGCTCCATCTCCACACAGGTATCACTAAATGTCAGCTGTTAATATGATATTGGAAAAAAAATCTCATCATTTTGTGAACACTTCCATGTGTCTTCTCCACACAGGCAGCTCCGCGAGTTACGCAGCAGCAGTGTAACAGGTCGGGGATCCGGTCGAGGCTCAGTTGGGTCCTTGTCTCCCATCCTGTCTTCTTCTGGCTCTCCCCGAGCTCCCAATCATTCCCCCGCTGGCATCAAGCGGCGACCAGCCTCCTTCCATGCTAGGACACCTCGGACTCCACGACCAAATGATCTAAAGGTCACCCCCTTCAGCCGAATGCTCAACACACCAACCTCAGTGGACAGCCTACCGAGACTGAGGCGTTTCACCCCCAGCCAAACCCAGCTCAGCTCTTTTGCCTACTTGGGCCACAGCGAGGGGACAATGGAAAGCAAGAGCCAGGAGGTCAGGGACAACAAAAAAACTGCTAAAGACAAAGAAGAGACAGTATCTAGAAAAAGTGCTGGCACATCTCAGGCACCTACTGAAGAAGCAGCCAAAGTGAAGGAAAATCAGGAGCGACACAAGGAGAGTGACGTCAAACAATCAGGGACATCAGAAGTGTTGTGTCAGCCAGTGTCTGAGATCCAAGGGGCTGCAGGCAACAGGATCAAAGGAGATCCCCAGGACAGAAGAGACCTGGTGGAGGTGCCTTTGTCTGGGCTGAAGCCACCAAGTGGCCACAGTCAGGAAAGAACAGGAGAGGGAGAAACTGGAGACAGTTACGGAGATGAGCAAAAGATGTGCTGTGGATTCTTCTTCAAGGTGAGCTACAGAGTTATAAGATATTTCTACTCAAATAAAAACTAATTTTTGTGTCATGGGTAAACTGTGAGTAGGGCTGGACTGGACACAGAGCTAGAAATGAGCTTTAGTCCTAATATAAAAATAGATTTGAGCTGCCTCATGTTGCCACATTGTATAACTTGCATGTTGTTTGTAGGAACTTTTTTGTGGAAAGAGAAACTGTGACTTCCATAGATTTTATAACACACACTCTGGTTTAGATCATTCACATTTCACTTTTGGCCACAAGACAAAAAACATAGTTAGCTGCAACAGGAAGAACCCCATATTGTGTGAACCTGGCCCAACATTTGCAGTGTTGTGTTTGTTGAGCCGTGAGCAGATCAGGGGACACACATTAGTGAATCTGGGCCAAAAAAATGAGCCAGAGCACAAACTCATGGTTTGATTATAATGCCAGAGCTTTGTTGACAGAAGGTAAATAATACCAATTAAATTCCACTTTCCCCATCACCATCTAGATACAGCATCCTTTCATTCCTCATTTTTCTACTGAGAGGAGAGATGCCAAATATTATATCACAGTCTTATTTAACCTTTATAGACTGTGTTCATATGTTTCATCTATCACCAGGATGATGTGAAAGGAGAGGAGGATATGGCAGCAAAGAAAGCAGCACTGCTGGAGAAGAGGCTGAGGAGGGAGAAGGAGGCTCAGGAGAGGAAGCAACAGCAGGAACTTGACCAGGAACATAAGAAGGAAGCTGCACGGTCTGTCTCACTTCATTACTTCACTTCAATTTACACTAAATGCTATAAAAAAACATGCATTTTTGGTGAATTTTGGCTTTTGGTATTCCAGTGTGTAGTCATAAAAACAATGTAGTGAAATAATTTTTCTTCCAGTGTTTGGTTAAAGTAGTATTTTCTAATCTTTGTCTCGTCCATCAGGTTGAAAGCAGAGGAGGAGCAGCAGAAGAAGGATGAAGAAAAAGCGAGGAGGGACTATATCAAGAATGAATATCTGAGAAAGAAGCAGCTCAAACTGATGGAGGACATGGATGACTTCATCAAGCCTCGATCTGGAAGTCTCAAGAAGAAGCCACGTCCCAAGTCCATCCACAGAGATATTATGGAGCCATCTACTCCTCCTGTGAGAGCAACAGGTGAGCTGCACACAACACACACGAACAAACACACACCATCGCTGCACAACAGCCACAGAGCCATGCTTGACCTTCATGTTGTTGTTATGTTACAGGGGTGCGTCCCCGAGGCTTCTCAGTGTCCAGTGTTTCTTTAGCTTCACTCAATCTTGCTGACAATGACAGAGACCAGCCAGACAACAGGAAGAACAACAGGTAGGACTCTCACTCTGCCTGCAGACTGAAGTATAGACAGATTTGACCTTTATCTTAATTTATATATCATGGATGTAGGAAAACATGGCAACATTTTCTAATTGCAGTCTGTTTACTTCAAAAAACAAATTAAACCTCTTGATTAGGTAAAAAATACAATACAAAAAAATACTGACATCATAAAACAATAATGTACCAACACTGGATGATTTCATCTGTGAATACAACAAAGATGAATAAATGTTCTTATTTCCGAGATTGTGTGCATTTCCTGCCGTACTTTTAACTCTTAAGGCCTTCTCCATTCCTTTTAACCATCATGTTCTCCAGTTGGATCTACATGAGAATCTAAATTAATAAACTTCTGGCATCATCATTAAGTCGGCTGTTCCTTGCGATCATATGTATGTTTATAAAATCTTTAAGTATTTGAGGTCACTGTTAATTTTCATTGTTGTTTATTAAGTCCTATGAAGTAACTTGTAAAGGTTTACAGTCTACATCTCGATTCTCTTTTATTCCTCTCTCCTTTTTCCTTTATTTTGCATGCATCCCTCAGAGGCAATAAAGTAGCTTCTTCCCATATCCCGTTCTTTCTAAGCTCTCCCAAAGAAAGAAAGGGAAGGTTGGTAATGGTCCAAAAAGACAGTAGATGATGTTTGTTGAACTGCTGTAGATATAACTCCATGTAGATATGTAGTTCCATGTAACTTAAAGTCAGCCTGCATTTTATTCAATGACAGACATTCAGACATAGACATTCCTTCAACACAGACAAATTTCTAGTACTGTAAAGTGTCCTTTGCTGTACCTGGCAATAAAACTGATTCTGATTCTAAAAGTACACAGATGTGTTAACCCTAAAATAATTTCACATAATCTGCATTAAAGTACATTTTAAATGTGTAGCTGAGCTGTTTCCTCCTCAGTTCTGCTCTTTATTCTTTTTGTCCTTTGCAATATTGCGCTCAAGGTGTTGTTTGCTGTCTTCTCTATGCTGGCTGCTCTGCGCTTTACCACTGTGCTTGCTGTTTAATCCTAACGTACTTGGGCTCATCCCTTGCAGTAGCCATAAAGACTTTGCTTTGCTTGGCTGAACATGCCTTTCTATCCCTAAGTGCACAGCTTTGGCAGAGTCTGTAGAGTTTGATGTAATGTAAGAGAACAGGCAGGGGTCAGAGAATTGTGTCACAGCATCTGATCTTGTTTTACCCCATCTCTCTGTGTGTTCTATATCTGTTTGTGTGCATGTCTATACGTGCAACCTGTCAGTGTATGCTTTCATTCCATACCCATTCTGTCTTTATGTGTTTGTTGCTATGTTTGTTATGTGTCATTTGTTATATGTGATCGTCTCCAGGCCAGACTCCGCAGAAGGGTTTTCTTCTTGTCCTTCGGCTGGCAGTCGTAACGGAGAGAAGGATTGGGAAAATGATTCTACCACCTCCTCCACTCCCTCCAACACAGAGTACACAGGTATTAGACTGTTACTTTACATAGGTACTGTGCAGAACATGACGTTTCTCTGTTGCAAACTCACACCTGTGCTTTCTTCTCTTCCCCAGGCCCTAAACTATACAAGGAGCCCAGTGCAAAGTCCAACAAGCACATCATCCAGAATGCTCTGGCTCACTGCTGCTTGGCCGGCAAGGTCAACGAAGGGCAGAAAAACAAGATACTTGATGTATGTTTAGGATTTATGTGCATATGTACATTTATTTTTGCATTATGAAAACATTATGTGCATACAAATGATTTTTCTCCACGCTCGGCTGCAGGAAATGGAGAAATCTGAAGCCAATAACTTCCTGGTGTTGTTCCGTGATGCTGGATGCCAGTTCAGGTCTGTGTACTCCTACTGCCCCGAGACCGAGGACATCACCAAGCTGGCCGGCATTGGGCCAAGGAGCATCACGACCAAGATGATCAAGGGCCTATACAAGTACAACTCAGACAGGAAGCAGTTCAGCCAGATCCCTGCCAAAACCATGTCCGCCAGCGTGGATGCCATCACCATCGCCAGCCATCTGTGGCAGACCAAGAAGCAGGGGACGCCCAAAAAACTGCAGCCTAAATAGTGCCAGATGTTTGGGCAACATTTTGAAAGCTTCTCTGGAATGAATACAGAAGTATTTATTGGTTTTCTGTTTTTTTATTAAAGGGACACATGGTGCCACTGTTATAAATCACAACTGGAATGTAGAACATAGGTGGGCCTACAGCCGTTGTTCTAAGAGCTGACTGTTACACTCTGAACTACTTAAATGGGGTGCAAGTGTGTATTTGTCAACATGTGAATTAATGTTCGTGTGCCAAAAAAAAAAAAAAGAGAAGAAAATAATAGGCGGACCAATGCCTTACATAGTTCAACCACTGAAGCACTGAATGTCACACCTCTGACAGAGGCAGTTTGGTTTCTCTTAGCTGATCATGTGTGGCCTTATGCTTGTTTTGTGTGCTGTGAGTGTTGCTATCATCTCGTCAGCACCTGTTGAAAAAGTCTTTTGCGATTGAGGTCAGGTTGTGTGTACACACAGGACTGGGATTAGATTACATGGCCATCCACGGCCATTTAAACATTGGCCTATCTGATCTGTGATCAGGTAGAGGCAGCATTTTTGATTAACGTTTTGCTGTTATACAGGCCTGTTTTTTTTTTAACATATGACAGAAAAACCTATGAACAGTTCAAATTTGTGTATGTGCGTGTCAAGCGAAGAGCCAAGAAGAGAGGAAAATACCTCAGTTGGTATCTGCAATTACTTTCTAAAAGTGTGAAATGACGAGCTTGTGGAACAAATGGAGTACCATCAAACAATTCTGAAAATCACCTGCAACAGACTCTTAATTTATTTCATTTTGATAATGATTTGAAGATATTTTAAAATAGGCAATTTACTCAGAGAAACATAATGTATTATACCTATATAAGTTAAACTAGTTTGTATATAATGGCAGTGGCATTCAAGATGAAAAAGTCGGCTTGTAGTATGAGTAGCTTTTATAATTTATCATGTATGTGTACCAGTATGTTGTTGTTTGGGGCCTTTTCTCGTGCAAAAACAAACAGTGTGATCACGCAACAGTGTCACTGGTAAGACTGTCATCAGTATTAGTATAAACAGAAAACCCACACTGTGTCATCAGTCTGTGATTTAGACTAAAATAAAGAGCAATTTATCACCATTGACTATGTTGCAGTTGGAACTAACAGACGCTCAAATGTCACTTTGATGTGGATCTTGTCTTAAATATTAATTTTGATTTCCCAAAACTGTACATAAATGAATTCACCTATGATAGCACAGACCCTGTCCGCTGTTGTTAAGACCGTCATTACTTTACTTTTACATTACAGTTACATTTTTATTATGTGTTCCTTCAGTATGTGTTGACACTGTATAGATATATTTTGGCATAAAGAAGTATATTTTGTAATGACATTTACCTGTGGGAGTACTGATGATGCAGCGCAGTTGTAGAAAGAAGTGTGTTGAAAGCAAAGTGTAGCTGAGTTGGCAAGGTGTGTAAAGTCTTAATGAGGCTTTATTGTCATAAGAAATACATTAAAGAAAATCATAGTATTTTTTTCCAAATCTGAATTAATTTCCTTTTCAGTTAAATAAATTTGCTGAACTGCTCATGGATTTTTGCTTTTCTATTACTTTGAGCTTTATTAAAATGCCAGCTATCAACATTACTCATGGTGTTTCATTTTTAAGTGTGTTAACTCTGAATTGATCACTTTTTAATTCACTGTGATTCCTAAATGTTTTAAGTTGATAATGATGTTGGTTGAGGTGACACTACTTGAACTGCCACTTCTCCTTACCTTTTCACATAGATAGGTTTATACCATAAGTAAATATCATTGCCCTGTGCCATACCTTGTTATGAGGCTTCAGCCTGCAAAACATACAACATAACCTTAGGCCCATGTGTAGAATAAGGATAAAGTCAGCTAAGACAACGCTTCAATGTGGGAAAAATTAAACACATTTCAGAAACAGATAATGTGAGTATAAAATAAGGATTATACATAATCCTTGACAGGGGCGAATCTAGGTATGGGCAGGGGTGGGCTTATCCCACTCAAATGTCAGTCTTGCCCACTCAATTAGAATTTATTGAATGACAGAATTTATCTATAACACCAGAAAAATAACACCAGAAAAATGCAGTATTTTCTTTGTTTTTATTGTCTGAAACCCGGTATACTCTCCACACTTGGAACTTGCCTTCAGTGCGGAGAAGCAGATTCAGTTGAATTCAGTTGAAATCAATAAATGAATTGATTATTCTTCTGAATTTATCCTAATAATTGCCCACTCAGGATATCTGCCAGCCCACCCTTCCACAGCTGGCAAGAACCGGCCCTGATCCTCGACCACAATATAGCCTATAGCTTATATATCTTAGTACTGTCAATCAAATAATCAATAATAGTCACATAACTGTTCATAGTTATCTGTGAATAATTCCAAATTAACCACATTTTTTGTTCTAAATGTATCTTAAAGCAACACTATGTTCTTTATCGACCTTACAATAATGTCTCTAAAATTATTTCAGTGGTAGAACAACTCTTAACCAGAGGACTTCTATCATAAGCAGCAGCTGCAACAGCACTATGCAACTTTAATGTTCGGGTAGGGTCACTCAGCCCCGCCCATCTACTGTCAGCGGAAGAGCGCAACCTGCTTTTAGGCCTGAGTCACGTGTTTTACTCGTAGCTAACAGCTATTAGCCAACAGCTAACTATAAGACGAAACAATCTAACTTGAGATTCTCAAAACCAACGCCATGGCAGAGCCAGCGAAGAAACCAAAGAAGGTTTTGTTGGAAGAAGCAAAGAAAAGAAAAAGGGAACACGAATCAATACCAGATGGGCTTACACTCTGGATCAGCAGCTTAGTCAACAAATTCAGCTTATACAGGAACAGTATTTACGACACTGGCAACAGACAATTGCATATCTCAACCAGATGTGGGAAACCATGAGCAAAAGCTACATAGTGTTGCTGTAAAGGGATATTTTTCACATTTTTAATACTTTTATCAACATGGGAGTGGACAAATTTGCATGCTTTGTGCAAACCTATGTTTACTATTATTGCAACAGTATGAGCCTGACAAATACCATCTAGAATATCCTCCAGAATTACCTCAAGGGGGCATAAACAAGTTTAAGACATGTTCAAAACCACAACACCAAACATGCGATGGAAATAGAGAAATATAGACTTTCCACGTGAGCACACTGACATCAGTTCGAAATGACCTTATAGGAGTTTAAGACCATTGTCCAAATGTATTTAATGTGAGAAAAAGAAATTATTTAAATAATTTCAGACTATTATCAACAGAAAATACTAATAGCCTAATACTGTTCTATGAAGGAAATAATAATCAAAGCAGATATGTCATTTCGGGCCTATGCACATGCAGTGTGGTATTTTTCATTTGATTTCTTATAGTTTTACCAGAGGCGTCATGATCCCCTTTTTGACTGTCTGTTATTTCTGCCTCACTAACAGCCTCATGCTGATGTGGAGCTGGGGGTCTGGGTGGATGGAGGCGGTGCCGTGCTGCAGGCAGCGGCGCACAGACCGCAGCGGAGCGACACAGAAAGATCCAGCAAGGAGGGGACACGGGCGGACCAGGAGGAGGGGACGCCCAGACAAGGCAAGACAAACAGCACCACCAGTGCCGAGCCGTGCCGAGCCGAGCCGTGCCGTCGTGACAGCAGCACGGAGACACCCAGGGGGCAGCGTCTTCTTCCCAGGTGTTATTAGGACCAGGTGAGCTTTAATCGCAGGCGGATCTGAGGTCCGTGTTGTTGCTGGGAAAGCTGTCAGAGCACACCCCGCCCGGACTGCTAACTAGCGGAGGATGCCTCACTCCCCTCGGCCTGGCTAGCTAGTCTGCCTCCCCTTCCCCACCGCCGGTGTCCGGTCACTGCGCTTTGTGTGAGCTCTGACTCTAACTAGCTATTTGTTGTTTTTGTTATAATCCGCAGGCTGAGCCCAGTAGCTGTATAAAGCTAACGAGCAGCCTTAAGCTCCTTACACTGTTGGACTTGTGGCTCAGAGCCCGTTTTATTATTAGCTAACCATCTCTTAGCTTAGCTTAGCAGCACTGCAGGGCTTTGGTTATTTTCAAGCTCTGTCGCTAGTTTAGTAAGTGCTGAAGTGTAAATGTTCAGGCATTTATCCTTATAGGCTCCTTACTGATATAACAGTAATATAATTATATTCACGTGAAGGTGTGGGCATCATTTAAAGCCAAGTCTTCTACCCAAAACACGTCTGTTTTGGTCTGTGTTGTCAGACAGTCAACATTAGACATTTAGACAGTGTGTGATGAAGCAGCAGCACCTTACAGACTCTGCCCTCACTGGGAATCAATAGCTGGTTAACAATAGGCAGCTGTATAATGTAGGATAGCAGAGTCTCAGACTGTCCTTTTACTCATCAGTGCAGATTTTAATACTTATAGCCTAAAGATGAGGTGAACATGCAGCCAAGCAGAGGTTTCATGATTGTCAAGTTATAGACCTGAACAAATCCTGAGCCTGATTATATGATTCTGCTAATAGTCAGTAATATTTGGGACCGCGCGTTAAGACTGATCACAAGCTTTCTTCTGCTACCCACTGTTCCCATTGCTTTTTTATTTGTTGTGTTGTTATTCTTTGTCACTGTCAGCCCGTCGCCACCATGACAGCAGAAGAAACCGTGTATGTGAAGGAGGTGGAGATCATCAAGGTGATCCTGGACTTCCTCAACTCCAGAAAGTTGCACATCAGCATGCTGGCTCTGGAAAAGGAGAGCGGCGTCATCAATGGGCTTTACTCGGACGACATGCTCTTCCTCAGGTAGATGGACAGCGACAATCACACCATCACATCTAGATGTGGTCATCTCAGGTTGCGGCTCCAAAAAAAGCTGCGTACTATGGGACTGAAACAACAGGCAGCTGTTTCACTCACAAGTTTCTAGTAGTGTAACTGCACCTGTGCATAGGATGTGTTCGCTCCCTTAGAGTCAGCTGGTGGTGTGTTGCCTGCAACTCTACTCGATCTGAATATTAAACACATTTTGGTATTTCAAAGTGTGAAGGATTTCTTACCTCGTCACATGACCTCGGGAGTCATATTCTAATGGAAAACTTTTTTTTTTTTTTTAGGCAACTCATCCTCGATGGACAGTGGGATGAGGTCTTGCAGTTCATTCAGCCTTTGGAGTGCATGGACAAGTTTGACAGGAAAAGGTGTGTTCACAGTCTTACTGTCAGTCTGCTTAAATTGTTTTGTAACTTTTTATATTTTCAGTTTATCCGTTCATATACTTTCAGTTTATTTGACTCATAGAGGTTGATGTTGAGGTGCTGTACAGTGGTAAACTTGGAGACGAACAACATGTAAATTGCCTCTTCTACGCCATGATGTCAATTGTCCTCAGGTTTCGTTACATCATCCTCAAGCAGAAGTTTCTGGAGGCTCTATGTGTGAATAACGCCATGTCTGCAGAAGATGAGCCACAGCACGTAAGTGGAAACACGAAAGTGACTAAACATCAGTGAAGGTTACATTTTCATCCTATTGAACAAACTTTGTGGCAGTGCTGTTTTTGTCACCTCACCAACTGTCAGTGGTTTGTCACTGGAGTGAACAAAAACGCTCATTGACAAGAACAGAAGCAGTTTTTAACATTAGTTTAAAACTGCAACTTAGTAAGTTTTCTGAATAAATCTCATTAAAGTTTCTGTTTATAAAAATCAATCGCTTTTGCTAAGAAAAAGTTAGTTTTTGTAATGTACCAGCTTATTTTGACTACCTTGACTGTAAAAGCTCTTTGAATCAAATGTAAAGATACAGCTCCAAATCAAATCTAATTATTTGTAAATATTAATAATAATGGAGCTAAAAATCATAATCACAGCCACTAAGACATTTTTATTCAAAACTCATTATTTCTTCTTTGTCCATGCTCCTAAATTGAACTAGCTGTGGCCCTGCTGTTGTGTGACGTAGCTGTGGATGCAGCTTGTGATACTGTGCCAGATCTGTCATGCCCCATCGACTGATTAGATCGGATTTCTTTAGACATCTGGGAACACTGTGTATTGGTGTGCATGTTTACTGGCAACTGTGCACCCAGGGGGGGTGTACTGGGACATGGGCTTGATTTTTCAGGATGATACAGAACAAAGTTTAAGGAATAAGTACAAAAAGGTGTCCTGTTTTTTTTTCTAGATGATTTTCTTATGTCCTGTGCATGTCAGCCTTGAATGTGTCTGTCCCTGCTATGAGCTGCTCTCAAAAAGTTTTTTATTTTCCAATCATGCTGCCTAGAGGGCACATTCTGCTCAGTCATTTGATTTGTAACAGTCGGTGAAATGTATTTCATGTTTTGCAGTTAGAGTTCACCATGCAGGAAGCAGTCAAGTGTCTCCATGCACTGGAGGAGTTCTGCCCCTCTAAAGATGACTATAGCAAACTATGTCTGCTCCTCACCCTTCCTCGCCTAACAAACCATGCTGAGTTCAAGGCAAGAATTTACTTGATGTAGATTTTAACTGAAAGTTTGTTGATAATGTTGCATTCATGTGTTTGCCATATGTATTGATCTTATCTCATTTCTCTGCTGGTGCCCGTCAGGACTGGAACCCGAGTACTGCCAGAGTGCAATGTTTTGAGGAGGCCTGCAACATGGTGGCGGAGTTCATCCCTGCAGACAGAAAGCTGAGTGAGGCTGGATTCAAAGCCAGCAAGGACCGACTGTTCCAGCTGCTCCTCAAGGGAGTCCTCTATGAGTGCTGTGTGGAGTTCTGTCAAGTATGAGCTACTACAACTGAATATAAATACTGCAGACTGAGCTCTAAGAATAGTTTGTACCTCTGATGCAATATGTCAGTGGTTAAGTGTGGGTTATTGTTTTTGTGCAGAGCAAGGCGACAGGTGAGGAGATCACAGAAAGTGAGGTCCTCCTGGGTGTCGACATGCTGTGTGGTAATGGCTGTGACGACCTAGACCTGTCCCTGCTCTCCTGGATGCAGAACCTCTCCCACAGCGTCTTCTCCTGCGCCTTCGAACAGAAGCAACTCAACATCCATGTGGACCGCTTGGTCAAGCCCGCTAAGACCGGCTACGCTGACCTCCTTACCCCTCTGATCAGCAAATTGTCTCCATACCCCTCCTCCCCTCTGCGCCGTCCTCAGTCTGCAGACACCTACATGTCACGCTCCTTGAACCCAGCGTTGGACGGGTTGTCCTATGGGCTGTCTGGCCAGGATAAGAGAGCGAGTGGTGGGGAGATGATACCGGGTAAAGGAGTCTCTCCAATGTCCCATTCATTCGCCAACTTCCACTATCCTGGAACAGGAGCACAGAGCCTGAGTAGGAGTCTTATGATGGAGAGCTCCGACTGCCACAGCATCTTTGAGGAATCCCCTGAGACGTAAAGGCTCAGATGTTTTGACATTTGGTTTTATGCTTTGCAAGATGTCTTAGGTAACCTGTTCCTGTTGGTGTGTTTCTCTGTAAAGATCGAGGACAGACACACCTGAGGATAAGATGATGAGTTCGGGTGGAGCTCAGAGCATGCGTCCTGTTTCAGCTCCAGGCGAGGACGCACCGTCAGCTGGTTCAGCTGATAGGAATGAGGTAACCTTCATTGACCTTTTAACTTGTCAGACCTGCTGTGTGTCACGCATTACTAAACAAATCCTATATTAAATTATGTCCCTGCAGTGTTTTTTTTTCCCTTGATGGGCGTTACCCACAGTGAAGGTCTAAATGTAAACTGCTTCTAATTAACTTGTTTATGTATAAATAGGGCTGGGTGAGATGGAAAAAAAATCTTAATTATTTTTTATAGCACAGTATAAACCAAAGCACTATTTCAGTCAAGCTTAAAGGTTTTTACTCCTACGTGACATGTAAAGATTTAAGGTTAACTTGGATTTTAAAGTTGAACATGGCAAACATATTACATTACCCAACTGTGTTTTAAAGAGAGTTAAAATTAGATAGTTAGATATAATAAATTCAAATCTTTCAAAAGCCTTAACACACTAAATTTGTTCAACTCCAAATAAATAAAATCTCAGTCCGTAAATCTTGACTCTACAACTAAAATATTAAAGCTTTCATGGTTCACAGGAGAACAGAAACTAAATTCTTTGGTCACATCCAAATAAATGAACTAGGTCTGTTGTTGTGCAGTAAACAAGTGTCACTCTTGTTTTAAGGGACCACCAACACTTTCTTGGGTCTGGGACTGTAAAGTCTTGTATTTTATGTTGTGTAGAGGATGGCACTGCTTTAGGTGGGAAATAGGTTCGTGGTATTAGCTGTACTTAGTGGAACATTTTTTATATTCTTGTCAAATATTCATCTACGTTCTGCAGTACATGCTACTTTTCTTCTTGTTGGACTTTTAATATCCATCCATCTCCATCTGAAAGTCTGAATTATGGCTGAGTGATGTGTTGCCTTGGTGAAGTGTTTGTATGATTTCCACTTGGTCCATTACTTCATGTGCACCTTAATCCTTTTTACACGGAGGAAATGGGCTTTTGTATCTGTGCAGGGCAGTTTCTGCTGTAGGGAAAATCAGAGGTTTCCAAACTAAGACACAAGGGACGCAGGAGAGATCAAGGAGAGTTTAAATTCATACTCCTTGGGGCCATAACTAAAATCTAAATAAGCAACAGTGATCGAAATATATTACGTGCAGTGTGACTTATACGTCCTGAAAATAAATCCATATAACTTCAGAACTTGCCTGAGAATTTTCTACAAAGTGGAAGTGCTGCTTGTTCATTCGGCATACTTTTAGTACCAAATATAGAATAAAAAACAAACATCAAATTGTAGCAGAATAACTCGTTGAATCTGGCTTTATATGTTTCTGTATCAAGGTCTTGTCTGGTTCTTAGTCTTCTAAGAATAAGATTTCATACAGAGATATGGAATTGAATTAATTCTTATTTAATGTTTATTGTTTTTTTATTTATATCACATTATTGTGAAGAAATAAAGCAGCTCGGTCTGTTGTAAATACCAGACTGGAGAGCAAAATAGAAACAGGAACTAAGTCCAGCTGGATTTCCCAGGTCAATGGGGACATGTGGCTTGAGGCTCTGGGAGTTTAACCATAAAAATGTGTTGTTACTGTCCTCATGTTGCCTGTAAAGACAATGTGAACACAGTATGTCCCAAGCTTTTTATTCTGGTGTGAAGTTGGTTTGCTCTGCCTTCCCCGTAACCCCTGGAAACAAATAAAAGAGGCCAGAAACAGAAGCTGACTTTGGTGCCTTTGTGATCTCACTGTCACGCTCCTGCCCTCTCTTTGTTTTTCTATCCACCCACCGTCCTTTTTTCCAGCGCTGGCACGCTGCCAGTGTCTGTCCTCTCTCCAGACATATCCGCTTCCATCAGATTGTCAGGACAGGAAGCAGAGGACAGAGAAGGGAAGTGATCTTTCCTCAGCTTTCAGTCACACCCTGCTTCCTCTTCTAATACCTCAACTGATAGATGAGCAGGGTGTAGCAGGGTTCATACGACCACAGTGCCATCTTTGATCAGTATTTATAGCAGTCGGTAGATTTTAACAGCATCACTGTGTGCTGGGGATGTGTGAATACCACATTTTGTATGTGCTGAATTGTGACTATTTAGAAAAAGTTCCATTTCTCTTTTGTCACGAAGATCGCTTTTGTGTTCCATCCTCAGCTTCGCGACTCCACGGAGAAGTATGAGGAGTATTACCGCCAGCGCTTGCGTGTGCAGCAGCACCTGGAGCAGAAACAGCAGCAGAGGCAGATGTACCAGCAGATGCTGCTGGAGGGAGGAGTCCAGCAGGAACCCCCGCCCAAAGACATGCAGCACAGCCTCACGGAAAAGTTCCTCAACAGGTACAGACTTGGCAAGAGACATTTTTAATGCCCCCTGTCTGGAGTGCACCTATAACATAGAGACACCTGTTAAATCTTGTGCAGCCTCCTAATTACTGTATGACTTTTATTATCTTCGTGTGACAGAGGAGCAGCTGCCAGACAAGGACTAGTAGACATGTTAAGGCCCCTGATAATGATGGGTCCCATGAGGCTTTCTCTAGCATGACACACACACACACACCTCCCCCCAAACCTGCTCTGAGCCCATCCAGCACCATCTGTGGTGATGAGCTACAGGGCATCACATGGGACTAACACGTCCTGTGTATTAGGACTGTACAGTGTTACATTAGAATTAAACATCTACTTTGGCAGTTTCAGTATGGTACCACAAGAATACATTTAGCATCGACATGACTCAAATGATGTGGAAAATGTTTGTTTATTTTATTTCTGTCAGCAGGACAAAAGTGCTTTGATTTGTCCTCTGGGAGTTCCTCCCAATTCTCCATCTTCCATCTCCTCCATCTGTCTAACCTTTGCATTATTCACAAGGGTAGCTGTGTTAAATGACATCATGACTTCACTTTTATTTTGTCCTCTACTACTGTAGAATTTTTAACTAGATTTAATTAGCCTGTCAACTCAGCCACCATACTAAGATCCTGCACCAAGTCACGAAAAAAAAAAAATGAAGGAAAACCTGAAAAGGACAGAGAATGCTAAAAGAGAAACAAAAAAACAAACAAAGTAGTTTTGGAGACAGAACTCATGATTGTACATGACCATGTATTTGTGCTTCTCAGGTCCATCCAGAAGCTGGAGGAGCTCAATGTGGGGATGGAGAATTTAGGGGAGGAGGTGAAGTCACTGGCGCAGCAGTGTAATGGCAATGCAAACACACCCGCCTCCGAGGACAATAACAACCCTCCTCCATCTGTGACACCGGAGCAGAGCGGGACCCGAGGGGGAGGGGTGCTCAGCAGCACCCCACAGCGCACCGTAGGGGGGCGTGCAGTCCCACCTCCAAACGAATCCCCCGTTGTCTCTCAGAGGTAGGTGTGATTTCCTTTGTGTTTGGAGTGTGTGTCCATATCAGGGGTTGTGTTGAATTAAATGCTAACTGCGTTTTCTGTTTGTTGGAAGTGGGCAGAAACCCAAAGGAAGTCAGCAGGGTGACTCTCCAGGTTCCACATCCCGAAGCAAAGAGGTAGGCACACAAAAAAAGATTGTCCATAAAGCCACGTCTGAAAAGGTTAACTGTCTATGTGCTGATTGATTAACCTGAAATTGCTTCCGTCCTTATTTACACTGTTTTCGTCATTCATTGTCTGCTGTATTAGCTGTTATTGACAGTTTAGTTCTGGTATTCAGCAGGAAGTTTTTTTTATCTACCACTCTGAACGTGTCTGACCTGATTTTAAAGTTGATCACCTTACCAACTGTTTTCGTCATAATATAAGTCAATACAGTGTAATGCCAATTAGACTAATCAGATTATAACAGTTTCATCTGTTCGGCAGTGATGTCACACTGGCAGTGTGACAGTATGGATGTCAAAGTAGATTATGCTGCATTACATGTCGTGTTGTCGTGTTATGTTAATGTGTTTTCATATGCTTTTTTTTTTTTTTTTTTTTTCCCCTTTTTTTTAAATTCAGGGTGACAAACCAAAAGGCCTGTTCGTGCCAGTCCATACTCTAGAAGACACCCAGGCTATCCGTGCCGTCGCCTTCCACCCATCTGGATCTCTGTATGCTGTGGGATCCAACTCCAAAACACTGCGTGTGTGTGTTTATCCAGAAACACTGGACACAAGGTGACCAACAGTCTGCTCAAAAGCTATGCCATTTATTTTGATCAGTCTCCCTGAGCAGATGGAGTAGTAGAAGCTCAGATTCACATTTTTTGAGGACTTTAAGGACTTCTCTTCTATTAGCCTTAAAAGTTGAGATTAAAAGTTCATTGTATAAACGCAGTGTCTCGTAAAACAAATTGGACACTTTCAAAAAAGTACACAATCCGTAGCTATGGTTTTCTTTTTACACTGCATGAAAAACTCCCTTGTTTGAATGCAGTATCTAACAGTTTACTCATTTCTCTCCTACCATTTCTCTTCCTTGTACTTTCTTTTTTCTTCTCCTCAGTGGGTCAAGTCCAACAAAGCAGCCGGTTGTACGGTTCAAGAGGAACAAACACCACAAAGGCTCCATCTACTGTGTGGCCTGGAGCCACTGCGGGCAGCTGCTGGCTACAGGCTCCAATGACAAATATGTCAAGGTTTTACCTTTCAGTGCAGAGACATGTAACGCCACAGGTGAGTGAACTCTTGTTGACAGTCCCGTTAGCAGGAATCGGCAGTCTCATTTTTGATTTTCTCGTTTCCTAGGCCCAGACCTGGAGTTCAGCATGCATGATGGCACCATCAGAGACCTCGCATTCATGGAGGGTCCAGAAAGTGGAGGAGCCATCTTGATTAGCGCTGGAGCAGGAGACTGTAACATTTATACGACTGACTGTCAGAGAGGACAGGGTCTGCACGCCCTCAGCGGACACACAGGTACGTACGCTGATGGTTTATTCAAACTGCCTGAGCTCAAAAGTGAAGTTTAGATGGGAAAAGACATCGTTTTCTGTGGTGAGAAAGATTTGTTGCTGTTTAGGTCACATCCTGTCTCTGTACACATGGGGAGGCTGGATGATTGCCTCTGGTTCCCAAGACAAGACAGTGCGTTTCTGGGACCTCAGGGTGCCCAGCTGTGTCCGAGTAGTAGGAACTGCTTTCCATGGATCAGGTATTTCTCATGCTTCATGTGAGTTTCCCCTCTGTGATTATATGTGAGCAGCTTATAAAACTAGATGATGGGTGCTGGAGGTCACAGTACAAGAGTCATGGATTTGACTCATAGCACAGAATAATTTCACTGGTAATCATGCACTGGTTTTTACAGCTACATCCATCTTTGGTTTTACTCCACAGGGAGTCCTGTTGCCTCGGTAGCAGTCGATCCTAGTGGCCGTCTCTTAGCAACAGGACAGGAAGACAGTGCATGCATGCTGTATGACATCAGAGGAGGACGCATTGTCCAGGTGTACCGGCCGCACACCAGCGACGTTCGCTCAGTTAGGTTTTCCCCTGGAGCACACTACCTGCTCACCGGTTCCTACGACACAAAAGTCATGGTTACCAACCTCCAAGGTACGGCCAGCCTGAAGCTAACATACCTTTATCCCCCATTAGCTTCTTAATGTTCTGTATTGGTGTAATCATTAGAAATGCAGGATAAAATCCTCCACAGCAGTGTAGGTAACTTCATATTGCAATTAAAGTCAGAGTTCTAAGGATTGAAGTCAAAACTCAAATACATTTGTAGTGTCCCTAATCCTCTTCCATACTGAGCAGATTGTTGCCCTGAATGGAAATGCTTCTTCTACATACCAGGGACGAAATCTGCTTCTACTTGACATGTCTTAAAAGAATTACAGGAAAGATAATTTGATGGAAAGTGTGATTCCTAGTACTCAGCCTGATAAATATCCAAATAAGAGACAGTTACAAGTTGCAATAACTTATATAGAGTTGCTTTAATTGGGGTCTGAATCAGTAATACTCCCAGCAAAACTGTCTGGAGGAAAAACAACTGTTACGTGATGTTTTTCTATCTGTCTGAGCTGTTCTTCCTGTGTGTCCAGGTGACCTGACCAAACAGTTGCCTCTGACCGTTGTGGGAGAGCACGGAGACAAGGTGATTCAATGTCGATGGCACACACAAGACCTGTCCTTCCTTTCATCATCTGCTGACCGCACCGTCACACTCTGGACACACAACCCATAGTACGTGCGTGTACGTACACGCACGCACGCACACACACACACACACACACACACACAGCTATTTGCTTAAATCTAAGAAGACACACATTCCCCTGAAACAACACTGTCACGCCCGTTCATGTCCACCTGAGCCCATCCCTCCTGTCTGTAGGAAAGCAAAAGGATACAAAACTGCGAAATGTCAAAAGCACACGTTGCATGTTCTTCTTTTTCTTACACCCTAATAATCGATGCCATATTAAGGGGTAAAAGTGCAGGATCATGCTTTGTTCTTCTGTCACTTGGTGTCCTCTAGATTTTCATTCCTTACACATTTGCTGCATGTCCTTTTCATTGAGGAATGTTGGTGTAGGACAGGACAGAGTGCTTTGTTCATGATGGTGCCTTCCTTGAGTTCTATGTTTCCATTGGGTAAATGTAAAAAAAAAAAAAAAAAAAAATCAAGATCTATTTGAAGTTATTTTGAGAAATCCTACATTACTGTTTGCATATCATTTTCTTTAAAATGGTGTACTGGTGTAAAGCTGCTATTGTTTGGGAAAACAAGTTGAATTTATGGCGTAAAATGAACTTTTTCAGTGTCAGTAATGAGTTTTTCCTTTTGGGAGGCTGAATCCGTTGAAATCAAACTATGGGTTGATCAGTCAGCTGCCGCTTCCCTGTGGGATATACTGATGTCTAATGTTACTGTATCCACTGCATTACTACAACTCAGAATGTGCAAATTAGCTTGTGTGTTTAATTTGAAATCAGTGTGTTTATGCTGAAGCTGTTACAGTGTCTTGCAATGGCTTGCTTAGATGATTATACATGAAGGGAAAATACTTCATTTTATTTTTTTTTTTTGTTGATGACCAGTTTAGGATTTTGAAAAAGCTTTAGTTTACTACTGTAATGATATAACGACAGTAGGTGGCAGTCTGCCCGTAACAATGGTCTAACCATATGCACAATGAAATCTGGATGGAAGCACGGGTGTTTATTTATTTGGAACCAGTATTTGGGGCATATTCATGGTATTCTTTTCTTGTATTTTACTTGCGCACTTTTAACTTTTTCTTCTAATATTGATTTACTTTGAGATGCATTTTTTTGTCAGTGTATAGTATACAGTATATTGTTTTAACAAACAAGGCCAAACTAATACGTACATAGATGTATTTATTTTAGTTTTCAGTGTTTATGTATGTACAGTTATGTTTTGGAAATGCTAGTGGCTCTTGTATAAGCCTTTCTAATTCTTGTTTTTAAAAGTGACTTAAATTAATTCAAGCTAACTGACGTGTGGTTGCTGGTACGTTCAATAAAGTTTCTTTTACACAAGCTGCTTGTTTCGTTGAAATGAATCGTTTACACTGAACGTTTCAAAGTCCAAACAAGAAACCTACATGAATAGGGCTTTATTCCACTAAGCTCACTCAAAACATTGAATACAAAAGGGCATATGGGCTGTACATGGGTTAAATTCATTCTTTTATCAAACATAAACAAGCTGTTGTTAACTCACAAAAGCCTCACATATAAACAAAAAACATGGAAAGAGTGCTGTACCTCTGAGTATAACCACATTCATTTATAGTGGTGGACAGGCAGTTAAAAGAATAACATAAAAAGTACAATAAATACAAAAGGTAACTGTAGATGTGTATTGAAAAATACACTGAAATTAATGTGTAGTATTACAGAATTATGAAAAATAAGGATTAAAAAAAAAAACAAAAAAAAAAAACACTTTTGTCCCTGATACTAGTGAGAATTTACTGTAGCTGTGCAAGTTGTACGAAACAAGTGAGTTTTTTTCCTTACTGTATCCTACATACAAAGTTGACAGTGCTTTGATTTGCCCAAATGGACAAACATAAAAACACACAAGTGACCACCCCACTGCTCAACCCCAGTGCTGTCCATACCTTCAGGAGATTACAAAAGACCCTGTCCCTGTAAGTGCTTAGCTCAGTTGGAGTTGGGCCTGGATGTAGAGTTTGTTGCAGAAGGCAGGGTGACACGTTGCTCATCCATTCGTTTGGCTTGAGAGCGCATGATGAGGCTGAAGAAGTCCTCATCTGGTACTGTGGGCCCACGGGCTGGAGGGGGGGGAGGGGCACAGCGCTGATCATCCAAACGTGATCCCTGGAAAGAAGACGTTAAAGACACATTATGAGTTTGTGATTAGGGCTGCATAATTCTGAGTCAAATAATCACATTTTTTTTTCATTTAGAATTGAATTTCCCCACAATACTAGATCAATGAAATGTCCTCTTCTTTTGCATGACATATGTTTTTATATTACATCAACAACATGATATTTAGGATGTTGCTGTTATTGTAAATAATTGGTTTTGAAGACTGTTTCATCTTCCAATATTCAAGAAAAGGCTCTTCTTGAGCCCGACTCATTTTACTATCATTATCAGAGCCTTTCCTTTGACCATATCAAACATATTGGATTTGTTTTTGAGTCAGTCTAGCTCAGGTACCTGGCATTTGACCAACATATCAAAGAAGTCGTCGTCCGGCTCAGCGCTGTCGGCGTTGGCCATCAGGTGGCTAAGCACGGCCTGGTTGCTGTTCTGATTGAGCCTGAGGCCTGGCAGGCTTCCTCCTGCTACTGACGACTCATCTAACCGCCGGCCTTGAGCGCCCAAGATTTTGGCAGCCTCGGACACAGCTACAGATTTGGAGAGGATCAAAGTGCCAGAAGACATAAACAGGAGGGAACTTTTACTGTGGGAACTGGGTCACCTTTGAGTGTGAATGTATGGACTCACATTTCCTGATGGCTCTTGGAGGGGATGCTGGGCCACTGTTTAATGATAACCTGCTGCCCCTATCCTGTATTGAACAGCGCTGGTCATCCATACGGTTGCTCTGGAAACGGCTCAGCAGGTCAAAGAAACCCTCATCTCCAATCATGTCAGGACTGTGCCGCTAATACAGAAAAAAAAAAAAAAACATGGAAAACGGCAAGTTTGTTTGATAACAGGAGCAGAAGACAGAATGAACAAAGCATGTGGTTATCAGCTGTAGGCAACCTGTGCTACCTACTTTCTGTGGGCCTTGTAAGGCCGTCTGGCTGGTGTCTAGGGTGTTGCTGGTGTCCTGGAGGACCTTACTGGAACCACCAGCCTTGAACTTCTTTCCACGCAGACGGCTGACAAAGAACAGTTTGGAGGAGCTCTTAGCCAGGGAGGGTTTGGGCTGTTTGGCCAGAATGTCACTATTCCACTTTTGTCCCTTCAGTACACACAGACAGATAAAATTACTACAATAGAAAATGAGCTGAGAGGAAGAAACACAAAGCTAGGTCAAGATAAATTATCACATTATCTGTGACAGTGCAAAGTAAACAACCTGGTTTAGTGTAGTGATGGAAAATGAAATGTTAGTGGAATGTGGACTGTGTGTAAGGGCTGTTCTTACATTCATCTTGTCTGGAGTGAGTTTCATCAGCTCCAGGTTCTCCATGCTGTGTCTTCTGCTCATCCTGGGCCTGGCTCCTAAAACACATAAACACTGTGAGCACCTGTTACCTCTGATAAAGCAAAAGGTTTAGGGTGTCTGATTATACAGTTTTTACCATGCATGTTATAGTCTACATCCTTATTTTCTGATAGGGTGGAGCTATTTGTGCTGTAGCTCAGACCCAGAACCATCTGCAGATCAGACACGTTCATACGAGCTGTCAGCTCCCCACTCCTGTCTCCAGTCTGGAAAAAGACATGCACAGCTTTATCATTGTACAACATCTTAACCTGTGATAATGAAAACCATTTCAATCATGTACCTCTTTGCAGATCTCCAGATGTTTCTCAGCAAAGTGCATGGCCTGGTCATGGTTCCCCAGTGCAGTGTAAGCATTTCCTAGACTCCAGCATGCACGGCCCTCCCCAATCCTGCAGCACAACACATTTAAATCCATGTACAGGGCCATACTTAAAATACATGAGCAACAACTCTTATTACAACAGTGCATGTGTCTGTGTACCTGTCATTGAGGTCCTGGGCTATGATGAGGTGTTTGAGATGATAATCTATGGCTCTCTCATAGTCTTGGAGAAGTGTGTATGTGTTGCCCAGACTGTAGCAGGCCTGAGCCTCCACAGCTCGATCTTTCAACTGCCTCGCCAGCTGCAGTGTCCTCCTGACAAACACACAGACGAGCTGGCTGAATATGTGCCTCTGGCTATTCTATTTCACTAAAGAACAACTCTCAGGAGAAACACCATCATGGAAAAATACATAATGTCATACACTAGGCAGGGTTCTCTTTTCAAGATGTAGAGGTTGTAAGATACTCATGGAAAGAAGGAAAAAAGGAAGTACAGCTTGGTCTTAGTGTCAGTACAATCAATATTTACGTCTTGGTGGTAGTAGCCTTCTCTATAAGTCAGAAAATATCGTTTTATCTACCACGTTACTGATTCTACATATAGGCATACTTTGTAGCTTTGTATAAAATTTTTTTTTTTTTAAAAAATAGACAAGATTAATGTGTGGTGTGGGGCTTACTTGTAATGCTCAGCTGCCACTTCAAATTCCCCCAAAAAGATATATGCGTTCCCCAGGTTGCAGTAAGCCCGTCTCTCTGCTGAGCGGTCACCAAACTCCTTAGCTATGAGCAAGCGCTGAAACAAAAACATATATATTATATATTTTTATTAAAATCAGTGATTAGCTGATGCATTTGAGTCATTTTTAAGCTTCCCTCACACCTGTTCATGAGAAGCCACAGCTTTGCGAAAGTTTCCCAGCAAGTAGTGTGTGTTTCCAAGGTTGCCATAGGTTCGACCCTGGGCGGCACGATCTCCAAGCTCCTTCACTATCACCAGGTTTGCCCTGAACATCCACATACAATCAAGTCAGACAGTAATTAGAGCAGTACTACAGACAGCAGCGAAGCACTGTATCATTAATATGTACTGTATAATGGACATTTACTACAATTTACTATAATTAAAACATGCACACACTTGATGACCTACTCATAATACTCAGCTGCCTTCCTCAGTGCCATCATCACTTCTTCTGGGAAATCTCCAGGCTCGGCTCCACTCCAGCAGATACTTTTCCCTTTGGCATGGTATACATTCCCAAAGTTATAGAGAGCGCGCGCCTGACCCACCTAACAGCACGGATCAACATGTCAATGCCAAAAGTCTTCTGAATCCCCAGCATGCACCGCAGAATATTTCACTGTATACATTATCAATTACATGTATGAATACACATCAGCCTCACCTTGTCATTAATGTCCCTCGCAATGTCCAAGTGCCTCTGACAGCAAACCACAGCCTCATCAAACCGTCCCAGGACCTTCAATGTGTTGCCAAGATTTCCACTGGCTTTGGCTTCTCCAAGGAAGTCACCAATTGTCCTATACCAGGCACATCGTGTTAACAATAATGACATGATCTATTAGAAGAAATAGGAGGGCTGTGGTGTTCTAACCTGGTCAAGGTCAGGTCATGCCGGTGAAACTCCAGGGCTTTGGTGTAGTCGTGCAGGTGGAAGTAGGCATTGCCCAGCTGGCTGTAGATGGCACTGAGCACCTGCAAGTCTTCTGTGCCCACCTGGATGGCAGCTTCAAAGAAGGAGACGCCTGCTCTGTAGTCGCCCACCTTACAGAGCCGCTCACCCTCCAAAGCCAGCTCCAAGCAGGACACCTCCATCCTACAAGAAGGCAGAAGCAGCGTCAGTCCGTTGGGTGTCTAATAAGAATAGGACCTCAAGAGAAGTGTCTACAGTCCAAACTCTGTAATGAAAACAAAGTTAAAGAAGCTGCAGAAAAGCAGAACTTCTGTGGCTGTGACCTACAGCCAACTGACCAGACCTCTTGCTGAGCAAAGGCTTTTAACTGGGAATGTTGTTCAGCTTCCTTCCACCCTCAGAGAACAATGACTCACATTGGTGTTTATTATTATCTCATATCCTTTTGACATGCCTTACAAAGTAAAGTGGGTTCCTTTTGCAATAAAATAGAGCAAAGAGCTGGTAGAAATCTCACAGACTACATTCCTGATCCCCATGTTTATTAGATTTTTTTTTTTAGAATTAAAAACAGTTGCAATATTTTGTGTTATGTGTTGAAATATCCATACATCAGACAGATGCAGCCACCGACTTCCTGTGGTGTAGGAAATCAATACAACAATGTAAATACAACAGTTATGCATTTAAAAGCGGTTCCTGTAAAACAACTGACTTGTGGAGTTACACATGGAGGCTTATCTGCAGACAGATTATTTTTAGATTAAGAAGTGTATTTGAGCAAAACAAAAACTGTTAGTCGCCAACTTTTGTTTTTCAGGAAAGTGTATTGTTCAGAAGAGACCAGCTTCACACAAACTCTATTTAGTTTTTATTTTTATCTCAAGCTTTCCTCCTGTGTACACCCAAGGTTTTATTTGAAAAAAAAAAAAAAACTAACACAGGAAACACACAAAAACACACATTCTAGTCTGGATTCCTCACATGAAGTAATAGGTTAAAACACCTAACAACGCAGCTTATTTCGTTGTAAAACTAGGCTATAATTTGTAAACAAAGGAAAACATAATGCCCTGAATAGTCAATAAAGCTCATATATCTTAGGCCCTAAATTAGAAGAGCCTTTTCTTTACTACCAGGTTAACATATAATCTAACACTATTGCAATGGCACACACTAGCCTACCTGCTGGCCTTTCGTGTCTTACAACAGGAGCACATGGAGCATCTGAGAGGCATGTACTGAGGTTTCCACCGGAAAAAACTTCAAGGCTACAGTTCCTTCTCTTTCTCTGAAGCATGGAGAGATCAACTCAACATAAATCTGAAGACTACAGTAAAAGAAGATAAAGATCTTTTTTGTTGTTCATTTAAGTAAAAGAAAAAGTTTAAAGTGTCATTTCAAAACTACGGGTCTTCTGACGTTACAGAGATATTTCAGCATCACACACTGGAAAACTTTCAAGGAGACTAAACAGATTAATTCGATTGCAAAAAAAATCGAAAATTCTTTGCCTCGAGTATTCGTTTAATTACTGTCACTTGCGTTGTCGGACCTGCTACGCATAAGGATCATTGTTCCATGGGATCATTGTTCCACGGGTCGTACAACAACATTTCCGTATCGAAGGTTGGCGCTACGGCAGAGAGCAAAACCGTCTGTAAAAGGCAGAAAATGTCCACAGGTTGGGACCGTTTAAAACTTAAATAAGCCAAACCACAACAACACTTCAATGCTTCAACTTCTGAACAGAAAACATCCAGCTGTGAACCAGAGTGGCTCACCCAGCGGAGCCGACACAAGGTAACATCATTTTAAGGTAACATGTCGTTTACACAATAGTATTATTGTTTAAAAATGCAAAAGTCAATTTAATCTGATTACTCGAATAATCGCTGAAATATTCGGTAGAGTACTCGATTCCAAAAATGATCGATAGGTGCAGCCCTAGTGCCAAAGCATGGCAGAAAGGCAACTGCTCAATCAGCATCTTCTTAGCTAATCTGCTTGTCAAGCCCTCTCTTCTGACCTGGTCACCTGAGCTTACAGCTGTAGTGTGTGCACCCGACAGATTAAAGCGCTGCTGAGTGCTAAGTAGCTTTATTAGACGCTGTAGTACAGTATAACAGGGTAACCATCTAAACAGCACTTTCCACTGGAAAAAAAGCCTTTCAGCTAGCAGATGCTTATTCTAGCCAAAAGAGTTGGACACGTGAGGTGAAAAATAAAGCCAGCTGTGATGAATTTTTCAGTGCTTGTTAAATATTCAAGCTGACCGGAGCACCTGTTGGCAGAGCTCTTTAAATGTGTACATAGAGACAGGTGGCTGATGCCTTTATTTTTTGGAAAATCACCTGCCTTTAATCAATAATCTCATAGAAAGGAGTGTAAAAGAAGCCTCCAATAATTTACCAGAAACCTCAATTTATAAGTCAATATAGGTTATCAACAACGTAACATGAAATAAGTAATACCTCAAGTAAGTTACCTGATATAAAATTGCTTTTCTTCTCTTAGTCACCAGCAAATTGTTTCATTAACAGTCACATCTTAAATTAATGGGGAGGGATAAGCTAGAGCACAAAGCCTCTACAGGCATGTTTTTCTTGAGGGAGGAGAGATTCCTACCTGTAGCGGACATGAAAGGACTGATCCTCAGCCTGCGTGCTAACCACTGAGCAACTGGTATCCATTGAAGTGCATAATATAAGGGAAAATCCCAGTTTCGTTCCCAAAAAAATTGTGGCGTTTAAAAGAAAAGCCAGGGAGAAAGAAAAAAATCTTTGGTTAAAAGGAGTGGTGAAAGAGGAGGTGATCCAAACAAAAAATTGTCACCAAAAGTGGTGAAGCATACGACTGTCCCTCTGCTGAATGTTGACAGGGGAAGGTAACCCCATGAGTGTCACACAGAGCTGCAGAGTCCTGAGCGTCAGGCCACACGGCTGCTTTCGAACACTGTGTGTTTTGCGTCACTGGCCATCAATCTCCCGTCAGTGGCCCTCTGTGAAGAGAACACAAGATGCTGTATGTGAAGCCTCAGTCTGGCCACACGGTGCCATGGCAACACCAACCAAACAGCAGCATGCACCAGTAGGGTAGGCTGGCAGGCAGAGAGTGAGAGAGCAGAGGGTGAGTGAATGGATGGGGTCAGCACGGCCAAGCTGTCAATCTAAGACGGTGACTCAATTGATCCGGGCTTGAAAATGTGCGCATGTGCTCTAAAGTGAGCAAGCTATGTACACATCAGGATGTAACAGCTATGCAAGCAGTGAGTTGCATGATTTGTCAAGAAAACTTCCACTGCAATGAGGAGAAAGAAACCCGTAGCACTTGCATAAGAAAATTAAACATTGTGTGTATGTGACTTCCACCAAAGGAAAGGACAGAGATAGACAAGCTCCATGGATAGCATAGACTGCACAAAGAACAGAACCAACCATTACCTAATTTCTCCATGATGTCATACTAGCCACACCCATTGCCCCCCATTTTTAACCCTGCACACACAAAATTCTCTTAAGGTTGACAAGAGCTAAAAGGCAGCTCAGACATGGAAAACAAGTGGTGTATGTTATTAAAAACCTTCATACACAGAGGCTATCTTTCATTTCTCTGATACAGGGCACTATATTTCATGTATACAGTGTCTTGACAGTTAAACACATGAAACTGTGATTGCATATCGATTTATAGTTTAGGCACTTTGAATGCCCCTCATTGTGATCTTTTCTCAACAAAATGTTCAGACCTACATACAGGCCACTCATGAGTGGGAGGAGGCCAAGTATAAGCTAGCTGAGCTGGGATTTTTTATTTTTGACCAGTGTTAGCTCAGCACTGAGTTCAAACAAATCTTAAAAACTAATGACGAACAAAACAGCATCAAAAACAGGAACCATTTTGCTAAAATGAAAAATCACAATCGGTTCTTGCGATGATGTGAGATGTTCATTTTCATTAAAGAGTGATATATTTCTCAAACTGAGACATAGCAGAATAGATATTCAACACTAAACATAGAATTGAGGAGACATTTCACAGTTCATGACCAACTCAAAAATACAGACAGAGATATAAGAATTGTGCTTTTTCTGAGTCTGTTGGTCCTGCTGCTACTTAAATGCAACTTGTTATGACACAAACTAAAGCTCAGGGCTTTAGTAGTCTGTGCTGTACATGTTGCTGCACATTATTAAAATCACCAATTGATGTGCGCCAGTGTTCGTGCAGGCTTTTCCACCATTGTATGCCAACTGGGTGTGTTTCTGAGGGCCCTGTCTTGCTCACAAAGCTACAGTGCACATGGACAAATCTGTAACAGGAAGCAGGAATGCGTGTCTACAGACACATCAAAAGAATTAAAAGAGGTTGTTTTTTAATGACAACTTCACAGGAGGTAATAAGTGACGTTCTTGAGTCACAAACAGTGCATGATTTCATCTTTAACACAGAACAGATGTGATGTATTTTCTTTGTGCTTACAGCCCATTGATGCACTAAAATAAGTACTGACTTTGACTACAGAATCTAAATATGGAAACAGGACTCAGCAATGTACCATGAGCCAGCAAAACTCCTGCACCAAAACAAAAACAACTAAATAAGTGCTAGGATACTGACCGATAACTCTTCCTCACGGGAACAGGAAATCTGGAAATCCTGCAAGAAAGTTTTGCGACCATGAATAACTTTGTCTTACATGATTAAGGTCATTAGGATTCAGTTTTGATATAACACTGAACTTAAACTTACACTACAATGCTTAGTGATCTTAGTGATTTAGTAATCCAGATGGCATGTATGATCAGTTGCCAGTTTATTAGGTACACCTAGCTAAAACCCAGTGTACATAATAAACTCTGTAAACCTAATAAACCATATTCAATGAGTGAGACTTAATATTAGAAACAACTCCCAAAATAAAATAGTATAGCTGTTCCAGGGTTGTATTAGAGTGCATTAGTTTTAGCTAAATGTACCAAAACCATTTAAGACAAAATACAGTAACACATCCAATCATGTTGAATATCTATACTAAGCAGATTCATACAGTAGCTAACGTTACTTTAAAAAAATCATACATAGCGTTATATGACAATTAGGGACATGTGCTATAGACATAAACAAGCGAGAAAATCTTTGAATATGGAGAAATGTGGGACTAATCAATAGCTGTTAGCAATATGCTCTCTGACATTACTGGACACAGTGCTGTCACTATCAATCCATTCATACAGACTTTGCTCTAGTGAGCAGTGACGCCTGACTACACAGCGGGAATGTAAACACCACACTTTGATATTGGGTACTATCATAAGTTTATCCAATAAGACAGCAATAACTGCAGTTTAAAGGCACAAACATCAACAGTGAGTTCGTCTCTCTCTGATTACAATACCACGTCCAGCTGAAGATTAGCCTAGTTAGCATGTTAGCTGCTAAACTTACGTTAGGCGATCCAGTTCGAACAATGGTGACTTGTCTTTTCTTCTTTACTTTCTCATAGGATTAAAAACATAGCGCCGTTAAAAACAATCATACATATACACGACTGCATATATGAGACAAAGTGTAATATGTCCGCATAGCACTACATTATCCTTTAACTCTTGTAAAACTTCGATTTAACTTCGAAGAGAAAGAAAAAAAACACTTGCGGCTGTAGTAGCGTATGTTTTCGACAAACAGCCAATCAGAGGGCGAGATTCAAAGATAACCCCGCCCCAAATGACCGCCATTGGACCAATAGATTTGAACAGAAAGACATGACGTGTTGTAATTATTTCGGTGTCAGCCTGTGTGTTTACTCTTTTTTTCTTGCAAAGTGAACACCTAGGAGCACCTGGCGTGTAAAGTCCACCAGTCCAGACACCAGATACCATAACTATCTCAGGTTTACTGTCCAGAACTAGACGTGTTACTTCTGTAGTAGTCGTTCAGTGGTAACTGTGGTAACGTTACCGTTCCCTGGCAACCAGACTCCGCCTGTACGCGGCCAGTCTCCAGACGTTCAGCGCTGCCGTGTTCATTATTCATGATGCCTCAGAAACTAGACCTGTCCCAGAAACCATATGTCAAGACAAGAGACACAAATACGGTACCTAGTTGCTACATGATGTCAGGAGCAGGAGCATGGCTGTGGATCGGATCACCTTAAAACAAATAGCGCACTACTGAAGGGCTATCGACCAGAGTAAGTTACCACCACCACCAAAATATCTCAAAATGAGATTGACAATTTAGTACTAACGTTACAGAAACAGTTTGAAAACTGTATGTCAAGCTTGCAGTGTAGTAGATCATATTTAAATACGTTCTACACGTCCTCTCTTACCGATGATATAATTAAATATATTTTCATAAAGTAGCTAACGTCACTGTAACTTTTACAGTTTTTATGTACTTTTTATTTACTGGAGTATTTCCATTTCCTGCTACTCCATACTTCTATTCAACATGTATTATAGTGTACTTTTTACTTTGTCACATATATATTCCAATAAAAATAATTTTAAAAATAAAATAATGCCTGAGTCTGTTATGCTTCAGATATTGTGCTTTCACCTTGAATAGATGCTGACAACACTTTTTATTTAACCAAGATATAAAATGCAGGGCTTTTACTTGAAGTTTAATATTATAATATTGTGGAATTGCGACTCTTAAATAAAGGATCTGAATAGCACCATTTCACATTCATACATAAATTATTTCATAAACATTCTTCAGAACACACTGCCTACATAGTGTATTGCCTGTTCAGAAATTCACAGCTCAGCACACTTCAAGCCAATGTTGTCACCTCACAAGTTCTGTTGCTAAGTGATGAACAGGTGTTTTATCGTCGTTCCTTATCCCCTGTTTGAACAAAGTTGAAAGGAGGTTCAATAGAGTGTCCAGTTACATTTTCTGCTACAGACAGAGTCCATGGAGGGGGATCCCGAGGAGTCGGATGAGGATGTTCAGGGAGAAGACAGGTCCACTGTGCTATGGGAGAAGTGCATCCAGCAGAGCATCTTTGTTGACCTGAGCGAGGATGAAAGTCTCCACTTCAGTGATCTGGAGAGTTCTTTAGTTTTACATCTATCCCAAGCAGAGTCTGCAGCCTCAGAGCCTAGCATCCATCTCAGTGGTAAGTCTTGGAGTAACCACTATCAATGTGTCTATTGAGTGTTTTAAATTCTAGTGACTGTACTGAACTATAGTCCATGACACAGTCTGTCATAAACATGTGTAGCAATAGTTTGTATTTAACAACAAGTTACAGTGTTCCTCACAGATCACTCATGGATCATTATTGGTGATTTTAGGCTTAAACCTACTGTAAATTTAAACAGACAATGGAAAAGAACTTGAGATGAGGATGGAACTCTAAATAGAGGACAGCCTTGAAAAAGGGTTACAGTTAAAATTAGACCATGTGGCTCTCTACTTAAGCAGTTTTTTGTTGGTGTTCTTTAATCTGCAGGGAGCGCAGAGCTGTCAGCCTTGGATGACACCTCCTCAGAGTCCAGTATTGGGAGCAGTCATAGTGAGAGGGTGTTTGAAAGCAAGGCTAAGTGCAACATATCGCATGTGTCTGTCCAAAGACCTAACACAATGCAAGATGACCCACCTTTAAACTCACGGTATGAGGACCCAGAGCAAAATACAAGTGACGAGGATCAGGAGGATCTACCTTATGATAATGAGCTTGGAAGCCCCTACTTCAACCAGACAGCTACCTCTGAGGGCAACATGAGCTGTGATGGAAGAGATACTGTTCATGCAAGTCCAGATGTTCCTGGTTTACTTGAATTGACTACAACAGATAGAGATGACACCATTGAAAGTTTAGTTTCTATTGAGCATAATAAGAAACCAGCAACTTTGTTGAAAGAAGCTGCCAACACCAAGCAGGGCAATTTTTTTGATGCTTCCAAGCCAAATGCTGTTGTTCCACCATGCCCTAGTGCTGCAGACATTAACCAGTTGTTGCTGCAACACTTCTCCCAGGAGGAGCTGCTGCAGTCAGGTAGGCTGATAGAGGCAGAGACACTGCCAGAGGTGTCCCTGCTGGAGAGCGTGGATGAAACTGTTTTTAGTTTGGCTTTAACACACAACAGCACAGCATTTAATAGTGACTACCCAGGGAGCCCTGCTTGTCATTCTGAGAATAATCAGAGTTTCCGCTCTGGCATGAATGATGAAAAAAGTAATACTGCATCAAAAGACTCAAGTTCAGAGGAGGAAGCAGAAAGGGAAATTGATAATATCCCCTTTGGTACTGATGGCATTGCATCTAGCTCTGCAAGTACAGACTCCTACCAGAGCGGTGGGGATAAGAGTGCTGTAGATGCTGTGAAGCAGGAAAAGGCCGAAGAGGATTGTCAAGAGTCAAAAGTCCCATTTGTACCCACTAGGTCGTTCAGCGAGATGAAGTATGGCCAAGGCCAAGTCCACTACCCCCTTCCTGACTTCTCCAAGGTTGCCCCCAAGGTAAAAATTCCCAAAGCACCTAGTGGACCTGCCAGACCTGTACCTCAGAGCCCCCGCACCATGCACAAAGCCCAGTCCCCTCTGATTATGTTAGAGGTGATCAGCAGAGTTCTGGAGGATGCAGTCCCACCATCCGACAAGCCTTACGTCTTAAAAGATGAGGACAAACGGTCTCCTCCTGCACTGGTGCATCACCTACAGGTACACAATCATCAGGATTATTCCCCATAGTTCACCTTTTATCTCACCCCATCATCCCGTCTCATTCACTTTTTTTGCTTTCCTCACACTGTAACACACATTTAAATGCTGTGTTAGATGCAGGACTAACGCTTCCTCATTTCTGTAGGCTGAATATGATAAATTACTAACCAAATATGCTGAGGCAGAGAACCTTATTGATCAAATGAGACTAGGAACCACTGTAAGTTTTTAATTTTTGATTGATGTAAACTATGAAATTAAAATAATAGTCACATTTTCAGTTTTCAAGTTACATATTTGTTTAATGTTTTTGCAGACTCAGCCCTCCTCAGAACTGATGCCTTATTCAGATGCTGAATATCATCAACATCTGAATGCTGATGATCAGCAGAGGAACTTAGCTGCGGGAAGCCATGTTGGATCCTTGGTTTCTCCCCTTCCCCTGTCAGGTACATCTTTGTGTCTGTCTATAGATAGAACTTGGGTTAAATGGCACTATTCTGGTTCCACAAACACATTTTCTTCGCTTTTGGAGAAGGGAAGAACAACTGCAAACTGGACAATCTAACCACACTAAAATGTCTCATTTTTGATTACCATATCATATTCTCTAATCACAGGATCATCAGTAACTGTATGTTTCTGTATTTTTATTTTTCATCAAATACAAAATTATTTCTTCACATTTATACACTGACATTCACACTGATGAGGTAAATAGAGGTAAGAAAAAATATTCCTTAGATTCACCGTATATATGCCAATCCATGACGGGGATGTAGAATTTTATCAAAGCCTAATTATCAAGGACATGGTATTCAAGTTAATTTGCTGTTGCTGTATCACTCTAGTCTTGCTTTGTTTTCAGAAAACTTAGGGGAAAAAGGAGCAGCAACCCCACAGAGCAACATTATGAAGGTGGACAATACTAAAGCTTTCTCCCATCAGACAGAAGAGTTTCCCAGTGATGGGGAAATAATGACTGCTGAGCTGAGAGACATTGCCAGCCACTTCATGGACAAGGTAGGTTTAAAGGCATACAAGGATATTACCATTCAATAAAACACTAAAACTGATTTCTACATCTATTTACAAAACCTCTGCTCAGGTGAAAGAGTTCAAATTGAGTGTAAGCAACATGTCAGTAAGCACAGCAGACCAGCAAATGGTAAGAACTGTTTACATCCACCATCTAATTGGATGACTTTTGATTGTTAGTGATGTAATTTCACTTTTGTCTGTGCATAAATGTGAAATTGTCTTTTGTCAGATGTTGAGGAGCATGATGGAGGCTCAGGACCAGTTAGAGAGGAATTACATCAGTAAGAAGGAAGAGCACAGAGCTCTGGAGATGCAGAAGTACATTGGTCTGTCCAGGAACACTGGTACCTTTGACCCAAACAGGTTAAACAGACCTCACTATTGCACCAGTCTGAATATGTCAGTATCATGTAATGCATCCATTCATGTGTCTGTGTGTGTGTGTGTGTGTATGTGTGTATGTGCTAACACATGTGCAGGCTGGTGGAGGGAGACATATTCAGGATAGGGATGCACCTTGAAGATATAAAGGAGATGTTAGATAAAAATGCATATGAACAGATTTCCCCCCCTCACTCATCCTCCACTCCCACACCCATGGAAGAGATGCTGCATATGAAGCCCAGTCCTCTCTGCATGCCCACACCCTCACCTCCAACTTCTCTGCATGAGGTACAAAACCTTTGTGTTTTTTTCTTTTTTTTTGGCAATGTAATAAACTCAATTGCTTAGTAAGCACAACATAAAATTACTATATGACATACTGAAACTATGATGGATAAAATCACAATTTATAAATACAATGTTGATGATTAAGCTACATCATAGGAATATATTACATGACATTATAAATTACTTGCAAATTACCTGTGTTACTACTAGTAACACTAGTAAAGTCAAACTATATTACTGTAGTTTGTGATTAGTGCTAATTACTATATGAATGCAGCCTGCTCTGTTTTGAAAACTGAACCTAATGTATATCCACACCCTACATTGATTCGTGACAAGTCCTCTCCATGAAAAAATGCTGAGTGTGTGGATAGGATTGCACTAACCGCAAATTATCTGACAGGGTTTCATGTTTCAGGGTCCACGTGCAGTTTTTTCCACTGTAAGCTATAAGATACAACAAAATGAGGATGAAAAACAAGAGGAAAGCAGTGAGCTCCATGGAGGTGGTGGATTGGAGCAAAGCAGTGATGTGCAGACAGCTGGTTGTTTCATCCAAAATACTGAATGTAACGGCTGCCCTTCATGGTAATCTCCAGTAAAATTATAATATAATTTATTGTCTTCATGCAGTATTTTTATTTCTTTTTTCAGATTTGGTTTACTAATAATTATGAATAATCAATATCTTCAGTTTTTATGTTTTAGAAATACAAGTGAAACTGTACTGACTGTGAATATCTGAAAACACAACTGTTATTTATGTGTTTCTGCTCGTGCTCAAATAATAGGCACGTTCTCAGCCCTCCTTTGTAAGAGGATCATGTGTCAGGTACAGTGTTGGTGTTAGGTTCTACCGTGCGGAGTGAACAGAGTGTTTGGACCTATGTGAGCAGGTTTTCTTCTCTGTCCTGTTTTAGGAGTCCATGTGCCTCTCTGGAGAGACTGGACATCCAGACAGCCAAGGATCAGGAGGGGAATGAAGAGGGCAGCAGCTCTGTCTTGGGGACAGATCATAGTAACATCTTAGCGTACCTAAGTGGATCCAGCAGCACCTCAAGACAGAGGGACCACACACCTGCAAGGTCAGTGTTGTGACAAGTATTCTGTCCTGTAATCCTGTCTTGTTGTGAGTCTTCTACTTCTAAATATGTATGTGGACAAACATTCACTGTATTTAGAGGAATTATCACAGTGTTTTATATATAATGTTACAGTGTCAATTACAACAATTACAAAAAAGATCTCTCAGCAGTAATGTTAGTCATTAACTAGCTCTAAATATCTTAAATACCACTGCAGCAGAGATAACACCACAGATAGTGTCTTGAACCCAGAGGGTGAATGCGATCTGGGTGATTATGCGAGTCTGGCTGTGGAGGTCTCCTGTTCCTCAGCTGCACCCCGAGACTCAGACACTCACAGCCTCTCAGAGCATCCACTCACCACCTCATCTTTATTGCAGGTCAGGCATAGATAAAAGTTGGTTTGACAGACACAGTAATATCTCTGCAGCCCCTCATCTAAGATTATAATTTAATGTTTGTTATGCAACAGGTTTTGTGGGGTGCTGTTTAAGTGGTGAATAGGCTGTTTTACTTTAATTGATATTGTGTTTTCTGGGTTGTAGAGAATTGTCAGCTCAGAGACAGACAGTGGATTCGGGAGCTCCTATTTGAATCAATCAGCATCTGGGCCTTTTCAACCAAATCTGCTAACAGAAAGGTACAAATCAAGAGTGATCTACTAACTGATCCATAGTCACTATTTACCCATCAGAATAGCTGGAGTTCAATCTGTCCATCCACAGTGTGCAGTCGCATAACGATAGTTTAAGTAGCTCGGACAGTGAGGGCTCCTGCTCCAACCTGCAGACAGCCATCCATTCAGCCTCTCTGACCAGCCAGCCACAGGCCTGCTCACATCCACCTGTCCAAGCACAGTCCTGTGGTGCATCAGCAGCAGTGGAGCAGTGGGTGGACAGCACAACTAAGGAGCACTCAGTAAGACTCCATGGTGAGCAAGTCCTTTCTGTTTTTATTAAGTTTTTATTTTATCGTTTCTTTTCCAAACTGAAATGATGAATTCTTCTCCACTATTGACCAAACAGGATCTGATTCTAGCCTGCCTGCACAGCTCCATCACCACGTAGCTCCACCAGTACTCAGCAGCACCATGGATACAGCAGAGAGAGGCAGCCAGCTGTACCCCTGCTATTGTAATAGGTCAGCACGCTAAAGGAGTAACCAGCGTTGGCCATGGACTGCTGCCCTGCTGAAAACTAAATCTCTGAGCAGTTGTTTCACTAATGCAAATAAAGATTTAACCATCATCATCTTCTTGCCTATTTATAAACGGAACATCTAAACACATGTATCTGTGTGTTTGGGTGTGTTTAGTGATGTTATCCTGGCCTTGCAGTCAGAGGTGTCCAGGCTGAAGAAGGACCTGGAGGAGGGCTTAGTCCAACTGCCTCACCTAGCGCAGAAACTGGACTATCTCACCTCCAAATACAAGCAGGATCGTCAGGAGCGCAGGTCTAAAACCAGACCCAGGACCCACCAAAGGCCAGCTTGTAACAGGTGTGGATCTGTTCCTGCTGGACAGTGGAGGAAAGAAACAGCATATATTAGGCTATATTAGTGTGACATTTTATTTGGATCATGTCTACATTTTTTTACTGCCAGGCACACCAACAGTAAAATAATAATAGATAACAGATACGGGTACCAAAAGTCCAGAATAAACCTTCAGAATTGTGCCATGTTATTACCATTTAGTCATTTATATGACCATTTTTATTACACTGTGATTTCTAGTGCATGGAAGCCATCAGGCAGCACGCCAAATGTGAGTATGCTTGTTGATAGTCCAACAAAAGTAGAGGACTGGATTTCTTCAGATATGGATCCCAGCAAGAGTAAAGGTACCAATGAAGGAAATACTGCAAAAATCACTCTGTTTTCTCTAACCAGGATGAAGATATGTCTTAACAACTTTGTGGACAGAAATTTATTCCATTCTCAATTACGGGTTTGAACATCTGTTCCTCAGGTACAGACAGCGCTGGCACAACTGGTTCTGAAATCATGCTGCAGTTTCACAATTCACCAGCAGGGAGCAGGAGAGGCAACAACGTTCACCCGGGACCTGAATTTCAATATGGAGCTCAGGAGACACTGCGGTCCAACAGAGGTCCAGGCCACAGTAAAATTTCAGATTAGAATACATTCTGCATTTTGGGTTGTACTCTGAAATGTATACTCTCATTTACATGGGGATGTTCTGAAATGGGTCAAAGTGTAAATGAGTAAAATGTTTTACTTCTTCTGGGGCAGCAGCTGTCAGGGAGAGTTTTTACTCCAAAGAGAGGTCGTCTGTCCTTTCCTCCTCATCTCCTCAGAAGCCACTCCTCCAGGTCAGCTATGGCTCGTCCAGCAGCCTACCTGCCAGGTAAACACAGTCTGTCTTATGTGTGACACAAACACATCACTCACTGAAAGCTGACAGGTTTTATCAGCAGCTTCCTAAATAAAGTAGTTGCATCCTATAGTTCTGCTAAACTGGAATCCTTTATTTTTTTCATTAACTGCAGCTATAAAGTCAGGGAGCCCCCCCTAGAGTCCATGTCCCATAACAGGAAACGATTCACCCAATCAGACTCAGCACTCCTGCCCAGCAATGTGTATTTCCAGGGGACATTGTCCCCTGCTTCAGTGCCCTCAAAGCCTGGCACCAAGACAGGAAAACACAAAGTGAGCAAGGTCAGATGTCTCGTCTTTACACATGCATGTCTGCTGAAAGGTGTAGTAGAGATTTCTTTTTATATATGGGGACATCTGCTGCATATCTCAAAATGAAATATATTCATGTTATCCATTTTATTGGAAAGTTTGACTCTCTTTTTCTAGGAAGAAGACATGAACAGAACTCTGGACCAGGCTATTGAGGTGGCCCGCAGCATGAAGAGAACCACCGACCGCATGGCCAGGAGACTGTCGTCTGACTTAGCCAAAGCTCAATTCTGCAGGAAACTGCACAGCATGCAGCCACTAGGGGGCAGGAAACACCACGCATTATAACACCTAGGACACAGATCAGCTCACCCAGTATTAATCAGTCTGCCAGTTACTAAGATAAGTGATGCATATGTAAAATAAATCTTTGTTGGATGACAAAGGAATCTTTAATAGCATGAGATTTTGAGTTATTTAAGGACCTGCTTGTGTTATTGCTTTTGTACATCATTGTATATATTGAACAGACAAAAGCCTGAAGTCACTCTAATCACTAGTAAAAATAAAATCCTAATATAATAACATGACATGTATATGGTAGGTTTTGTGATTTTTTAAAAACAAATTAATATTAATATTTGTGTTTATGGACACCATTCTGTTTATTTATTTATATATTTTATATCTTTAGGTCACTTCATTCTTTAAGAAAATTGCCCAGACTCTTACTTTTATTCCTACCAGTGTAAAATATAACCAAAACAATTGCTTTATGGCTGCTATGATGAGAAGAATGACTTTCAGATATTGTAGAAAATGTCTGCCAGAACAGTTCAGTTCAGGCCCTTACCCGGTTTATCAGTAATGTACCATGAGAAGGTACATCACCACAATTGTGATCTTTACTTAGGCAGCAGGTGGAGCAATACACATACACCCTTTACCAATGTTCATGTGATTACATGTCACCTAATCCTTTTGTTTCCTTTGTATTTTACCTGCTACCCCACTATTGGCTATTAAATATACATAAGCAGCCACGGGGTAAGGAGATAAAGTTAAATGATAATACATCTGGAGTAGGCCTAATCTGTAATATTGTGTATCAGGAAAACCCCTCTCTGCCTTTTAGTTTGAATGAGTAACAACCTTTGTTATTTTAGCTAATATGCTCATTTGACACGTCTAAAGCCCATTCGTGCTGGCCTGTGGGTACTTGCGACACACCCTGTTGCTGCCGGACTGTGTTTGGTGTTTCTTGTTAGGTTTCAAGTTTCTTTCTTGGTCTAAGGGGGTATCAGGAAAGAAGTGTCCAAACAACATTCCTGAACCATCCTGACTATTCAAGCAATGGGTGAAGTTCCAGTGTTGTCACACATTTAAACACAAATACAGACTCACCCCCACAGACAAGGTCGTCGTTCATAACCTGTGGAAAAAAACAAAACAAAAAGGGTCACTGTTTGAAACTTTGCATTTCAGTGACTGCAACTGCAAAAAGCCTGTTTTAGATTTCACAGAATAATACCACTACTGAAGGATTTATCCTCAAATGTCCACTGTAGTCTAAAAGCCAAGATATGAAGCAGTGAAATACTTGTGCTCTTCAAACGGCACAAATCATGACACCAATGACATTATCTGGGGAAAATAATGTGTCGCTAGTCATTATTACAAAACTGTACATTGTGCATAGAAACTTTCTGTGGTAGTTTAATCCCATATCAGTTTTAAAATGACTGACTATAAGAAGCCTTAATGCCTTCAGGGGTGTAAATGTGAGGCTATTAGGTTATGCTGTGTGTGTGTGTGTGTGTGTGTATACGCACATGAAAACACAGTGCATAAATTGTGATCCAGTATTTCATCTCCAGATATGAGCCACCACTTCTGTGTGAGGAGCATGATTAGAAAAGTCAAAGATCATCAAACACACATCTTAAAAAAAAAAAAACTTTGTTGATGTTCCAGTTTTCTCTGATGGTCAGATCACATTTCAACAGTAATTATTAGGTTATTAAAGAATAAAATAACATTTATGTGGCTCAGTGTTTAGTCTATTGCAGCATTTTTAATGGTTCTCCACACTGAAGTTCTACTGTCACTGCCTCTAATATGTCTACTCTGTATATGATATATATACACTAGACCTATTGTAGGATTTCCTCATGAGGCAAGAGGCAAGGGCAGAAGGATAGACAGTCGTCAGACTGTAAATCACTATGGGACAAACCTTTTATTCTTCACTTCAAAATAAAAAACTCAATTTAAAGAATTATTGGGAGAATGTATTTATTTTATTAATAGTTATATTACTTATTTACAAAGACAAAAAATTATGGTTAATTGATGCATGAACAAATAGGTGACAGTTTTGAACAGGACCCTATCATTTAGAAGTGAGGATGGTTTCCTTTGAGGATAAAGACAATGAATAAAGACAATGAATGAATGAATCTTATTTGTAGACAGTATTAACTTGAAGCTAATTATTTCTCCTTAATACTTTTGTATGGCAGCTTCTGAATGGTCAGTGATTCAAAAGTCCATCCATCCATTATCTATACCTACTTTTTCCTAACCAGGGTCACAGGGATCTGCTGGAGCCTATCCCAGCTCTCTTTGGGTGAAAGGCAGGGGTCCACCCTGGACAGGTCACCAGTCCATCACAGGGCCACATAGAGACAAACAACCTCACACACTCACACTCACTCCTATGGGCAATTTAGAGTCACCAATCAACCTGACATACATGTTTTTGGACTTGTTTTAAAAGTCAATAACACAAAACAATTACTTGGATGATTTACCACATGCTAAAGTATGCAGGCGTCATCTATACAAACCAATTCAACTGGTGATGGAAATCTGACACTTGTTCTTTGAACACTTTGAATGTTCTTATTATTCCATTCAGGTGAATTTGATCTGTTTTCTCCTTTTAGCCCTTATTCACATTTTGTCCACAGCTGGTCCTTAGGGAGCCTTCCAGCCCATCTTCATAACACGCAAGTGACATAAATACTCAACCACTGGGGACTAGAAAAGAGATTATTCTTACCTTACCATTGAATGACATGGCTAAAATGACGCCTTTGTTACGTTATCTTGAACTAATACATATAGTACTTCACATATAGTAAGCCTATGAAATGATAATTTGCCCCAACTGACTAAAGCAGGTGCATGTATTGTATCTATATCAGAGAAAATAAACTGCTCAAAAGACTATCAATTGCAAACCCAATCAAAGGACTATATTCATATTTACAGTATATGTATCTTAATGTGTTGTTAATAGATTTGTGTATATGGACAAATTGAAGACATTTTTCATTTTAAAAAAACAGAACACAAGATATAATGGACATGGAAACCAGGAAAAATCAAATATTGTTTGTACACAATCCTATAGGGGAAATAAGCTTTGTTTCAGACACACAACCACCACAAATAGGCCATCACTTGTATATAGTTAGTGTGTCTCTGTATGTAAGAGGTGAAGCCTTATTTCTCCAGTCATGTTTAGTAGACATTAAATGTTTAAAAGGAAACAATTTCGACATATTTCTAAATTTTAAGGGTATAGCTGCAAAAACAATAAATATTCACCTATATCCTCGTCTATCAAAGGTGAGCTTCTTTCTCTCACTCTGATAGGCTAACCAATTGTGGGGAGGAGTTACAGTGTTTGGCTCTTTCGTATTTCGTATTTGCTGAAACAATAAAGGATCTGTCGAGTGAGAGAGCTGGAAGAAGAGAGGAAAAAAAAGTTAAATTTAAGCCAGAGCTGCTTCCCTGAAGTTATTCTCAAAAACAGCATCACACATCTCGCCTCCAGGCAGTGGGCACAGCGGAAAAAAGCTAGAGGCATGGGAACAACAACGTTAAAAATGCTGAAACTTTTGCTTTTATTGACCATCACGCAGGTACGTTATGATCATTTCCTCTCTATATTTTCATCTTCTCCAAAGCATTGTAACAAATGCAAAAGAAAAACCATTTAACATTATCATTGTGCAGTAGTTGGCAAGCGTGGCTACCTTTGATGATATACATATCCAGATTAAGAACAGTGTATAGCCAGAGAACCTTTGAAACATATGAACACAGGCTCTTTTGACCATCACTGCTTTCAGCAAGTGCATGCGGCATGCCCAACCTTAGCTCAATAGACAAATTCATTCCAACCTGAAAAAAATACCTGCACTGACCAGTCCTGAAATCTGTGATGAGTGAAAGTAATGTGCAGCCTGCTGCCTCTTATGCTCTGAGAATATGATACAGGGCATAATTTGCCTCAGGATATAATGTGAAATACCAAAAGCTTGGTACTCTTGGCATGATGTCTTGAAAATGCTGTATTTCCTGTCATTTTCCATCAAGTTCTTCCCCTTTTCATCCATTAATTTTCCATGCTTTGTCATTTTCAGATGTGTGCTGCTCAAAATGGTAAATCATCTTTTACATTTTTTTAGATACTTTCTGTTCATCATAATATCCCTTTAAAAACTACCTTGAAAACTGCCAAAAAGATTAAAGATCATTTACTTAATATATGTAAACACTATTTCTAATTAGCCTTGTGAGTGTTGACTATATTCCAACATTCTCCTCCATCTCTTTCAGACATCACTTTGTCAGTGTTTACAGTCACATCTAAAAGTATGACAGTGCAGTGGAGTGGCCGCCCTGGTGCCAGCTCCTACAGGATCACAGCAACACCCAAGCAGCCCTCAACGCAACCAGTCTTTGCTCAGTTCAGCGGCAGCACCGTGATGGGTTCCATCAATTCCCTGTCACCAAACACCGTGTACACTGTGCAGTTAGAAGCCATGGACAATGCTCTCAATGTGCTTAGCAGTGCAAAGACCGAGGAGACAACAGGTCAGTTACAACACCCAGAAGAGCAAAGGAGGAAACTGGTAATTCGGACAGAAATGTCAACACTTGTATGATACATGTATATGACCTTTACAGGATAGTGGAAGAAATATATATAAATCCCTTTCTTAGGTAAAAGTGGATATAATATGTAAAAGGCAAATGTGACAGGTGTTAAATATTAACACAAACAGTAAACATACCACAGTAACATACCCTAAATGTATTTGTTATAGAGACATTGTGTATTCATATAATATTGGATTATTATTGAAATCAGAAATCAGGACCTTTTAAATAAAATTTAAATTTAGGTGGTTTTGTACTATGATCAACTACTATGATGATTGGTCAATAATGATTTATCAATGACATGCCAATCATCATCGTAAATCATCTGTAAAGTAACCAAGAGCCACATCTTACAATTAAATGTATTGGATAGGTATAGAAAAGCATGAAAGCAAAAATACCCAAGAAAATTAAAATACTTTTAAACTGTACTTAACTACAATGTACGTGATTACAAATGACTGCATTTTAGGGAGGCAATCCTAAAAGTACTTTGATCTCTAACTGACTTTACTTCTACTTTTCACTTTTTTTTCCCAGCTCCTGATATCCCAAGCATTGTGCAAACCTATTCCAAAAACAGCGACAGCATCACTGTGGTGTTCACAGAGGTTTTTGGAGCAACTAGCTACATTCTCAGGGCAGAGACAGATGATTTTTTCTTGGAGACCCCGGTGAGCGGTTCCCCAGGAACCGTGGTGCAGCTCCAGCCATACACAGAATACAGTCTAAGCGTCATGTCTGTCAACTCAGGAGGGAGGAGCCAACCCTCAGAGCCTGTCAATGGCAAGACAGGTATGGGCGAAAGGTCTTATACTAAACAATCCTAAAGACCCTGCTGGCTTCACATTGTGGCCAAAGCATTAAAAAATATTGTAGAAGGTTCAGAAACCACTTGATCAAATAGCTACTTTAGCAGATCTGACTACACTCATTCAACACATACCTATGATTTTCACTATGAAGACTAAAAATAGTCTTCCTAACAATCTATAAAATCTATAAAATTAAATAACAGTGATTGTTCAGTGCACATTTACTTTACCTGCCACATTAGAAGCCGGAAGATGGTAATCAGTATACAGAGAGTGAAATGTAGTGTTTCTGAGGTTGCTGGAGGACAATAGCTGGTCTTCTTACTTGGCCAGCAGTAGCGGCTTGTCATTTCACTGCATTGTCACACCATCTCTGCTCTATGAAACAACACAGAAGTGCAGAAACTGTATCCATCCTTGTGCACTATCATCTCTTATGAATTGAAAAGAGAAACCATGAGAACTAGGTTGTCGCCCTTCCTCAAGGAATAATAGTTGTAATCAGAATCAGAATCACATGGAAATTTCACACCTCTCACAAAAATGGCAGGGAAAGAACAAAACTAAGAAATATGTGTGTTTTCATTTTTTTCCATTATCTTTAATTATTCTCTATTTGCCCATGTCTGCAGTGGTGACCGCACCCAACTTAAACACTACCTCCCCTAGCAACGACTCCATTGCTGTCACTTGGCCCCCTGTAGAGTACGCAGTCCTCTACACGCTCTGCATTATCCAAGAGGGCTCCAGTTCCCGCCTCAAACTGAACACCACTGACACCACATTCACCTTTGACGATCTAGAAGCAGGGAGGACCTACTGTATCAAGGGCACAGCTTGGGATGCTGAGGGTCGCACTGGAGACGATCTCACTGTCTGTCAGATCACACGTAAGCATGATAATAAATAAAGTAATGAACATGTGAAAGAACAACTACACTACAACCCCAGTAGGTAAGTTGGCATCTCTTTGGTTTTTATTTTCAGGTCCTCCAAGCCCAGATGTGATCACTGTCCAGGTGACTCCTGGTCGGTCTCTTGGGATCGCTGTGTACTGGCTGCCTGTGCAGGGAGCTGAGAACTATATTGCCTGGTTCTCTAATGGCCAAAACTGTACCTCTGAAGTTAATACTTACTGTTATATACCTGTAGAGTGTGGCCAGAACCGCTCTGTCTCTGTCATAGCCTATAACAACGCCGGACCCAGCAACCCCTCACAACCAGCTGAATATTTTACATGTGGGTATGCCACACACAGCCCACAGCCATACATAACATACATTTGGCATATCAGACACAAAATCCCACATTTGGGAAAAAGTGGAATATGTGTAATTTTGCTGAGAGTCAAATGAGAAGGTTGATGCTGCTCTCATGTCTATATCATAATAATGAATCTACAGTCATTAGCTGGTAAGGTTAGCTCAAAGACTAGAAAACAAGGGCACAGCTCATTATCTCTTATTACTTTCTATTTGTCTGTGTCTGTTCTGCCAGATTTCAATGTTCTGCTGTTTTCAGTCTTTACATTATGACCATCTGCAGATTGTAGCATCATTTACTGCAATGAAAGTGGTGTCAATCTTTAATCTAAATCTCAGTAAGCATGTGAATAAGCGTATTTCCCCGAATGTCAAACTTTCCCTTCAAAAGGTGATGTCCATTCTTTTCCTGAACCTCCATCTCTCTCTCTATCAGACCCATGTCCTCCAGAGAACATCTGGGTGGAACAGCCCAGTGCAGGCAACTGCTTACTGAAGTGGGATGAGGTGCTGTTGGTGAACTACTATGTGGCTTTCATAAAGAGGGACGATGGGACTGAGAACTCGTGCAACACCACTGAAACCACCTGCCAATTCTCCTGCACCTGTGGCTACACCTACTTCGTAACCGTGTTCCCCTACAACAGTGCTGGCTCCAGCCCTTACTCACAAGTCCGCAACTACACCACAAGTAGGACCACGACAGAAGCAATCACATATATTATCTCCATCACTTCATATTTTTCTTATCGAGCTAGGAGCATAGTAATGGTTTTGTATTTTGAGCCTGTTTATTTAATTATGGTAATTGAAAGCTCCACAACTGCACTGCTTTAAAAATGTGCATTTTGTCACAGCAGATATTTCCTGCCATATCAGGAAAAGCACAGGCATAATATAAAAATATTTGTTTTTCATTTAGTTGTCCCATTTTTCTCACAATACAATTTCCCTGATATAAAACACAATGGAATATCTTTTTAGGACTCATGGACCAGGCCCATCATGTTTGCAGTTAAACCTAAGCAGAATGTTTTATCTAAAAAGTTGTGGTGCTTCTTCAAAGGAAATATACTTTCGACCTATATTTTCATATTGTATATTGTTTCATATTGACACAACTGAAAATACAGTAGAAATATGGCAGTGTAAATATTCTGGATGATAGAAAATAGTTCAAAAACATAAAAAACCACAGTGCAATGTCCAATGTTAAGAATTATTCTCACCTATTTTTTGCATTTCTCCTCCCACTCCATCCCCTCAGTTCCTTGTTGCCCACAGGGGGTTACCATCAAGCTGGTTTCTACAGACACCTTGGAGGTCATGTGGTCACCGGTGAAAGGGGCCGAGCTGTACGAGACAACAGCAGCACAGACAAATGACATCATCCACTGTAATGACACAGCACCAGTGTGTGCGCTGTCAGATCTGAGGTGCAACACGGCTTATTCTGTGACGGTCACACCTTGCAGCGAGTTACAAGGATGCAACCGCACCTGTACACCGTACACACATGAGACAGGTATTGACAGATTAGAAGACGCCTCATGTCAGTAATACACACACACACACACGCACACACACACACACACACACACACACACACACACACACACACACACACACACACAAGATGCAGGTACTGGGCCATACATCAGTACTGCTTTAAAGTTTGCCATTTTGGGCAATATACATAAAGCTTCAGATTCAAGTGAAGAGATCAACTTCACTCCCACGTTTGTCCATAAAATATGATGCTACTGCCAGCAACTACACTGACCAAAATTATAAATGCAACACTTTTGTTTTTGCCCCCATTTTTCATGAGCTGACCTCAAAGATCTAAGACTTCTATGTACACAAAAGGCCTATTTCTCTCAAATATTGTTCACAAACCTGTCTAAATCTGTGTTAGTGAGCCCTACTCCTTTGCCGAGATAATCCATCCACCTCACAGGTGTGGCATATCAAGACGCTGATTAGACAGCATGATTATTGCTCAGGTGTGCCTTAGGCTGGCCACAATAAAAGGCCACTCTAAAATGTGCAGTTTTACGGTATTGGAGGGGTCTGGGGCGGGGGGTCTGAAAACCAGTCAGTATCTGGTGTGACCACCATTTCCCTCATGCAGTGCAATATATCTCCTTCGCATAGAGTTGATCAGGTTGTTGATTGTGGAACTGGAACACGCTGTCATATATGCTGATCCAGAGCATCCCAAACATGCTCAATGTCACCCATTGAGCATGTTTGAACATTGACATTGTCGGTGAGGATGCTGGCCATGCAAGAACTGGGAGTCTTAGATCTTTGAGTTCAGCTCATGAAAAATGGGGGTTTATAATTTGCGTTGCGTTTATAATTTTGGTCAGTGTAGTTAGCTTAGCTTAGCACAAAGAAACAACCAGCCTGGGAACCAGTCATTTTTGCACTTTCATTCTTGAATGAATTAGAACATGTAAATTGGTGGGCTTCAGATGGACTGGGAGGTTTTGTGACAGTCTCGCTGTTTTCAATCTTTATGCTAAGCCAAGGTGAGATAAGCAGCTGCTGGAGGTATTCTTATTTTTTCTATACAGAAAACATCAATCTTCTAATCTCACTCTGGATAAGAAACATGTCAAACTATTTTAAAATATTCATATTAATATGTTTTTCACTCTGCATTTATGACACTATTTTCTGTCTGTCTTGCTGCAGCACCGTGCACTCCAGAGATCCTGAGTATAACACAGACCAACAGCTCCACGTACACAGTCGTTATCACCACCCCCAACACACAAAACACCAGTTACACTGTAACTGCCATCGGACGCTACGACACATACAATTGCCAGACAAGAAACAGTACTTGTACATTCACACAGTTGCCCTGTGGTTCAACCTATGAAGTCACGACAGTGGCCATCACAACTATAGGACGGAGTCTGCCCGGTTACACTAAACCTTTAGAAACAGGTATGACACCTTATCACTAGGATTACATGTCAGGTAAGGTATTTCAGTGTTATTATCGAAAACAATTGTGGTTCAAATTAATGAAAAAACACACACATGCACTCCATTATCATCGTTCTGTATTCCTCTTCACAAGGTCCTTGCTGTCCACTGTCTATAAACGTGACCCAGGTCACTCAGGCTATGACCAATGTGACCTGGTCACCTGGCAATGGAGCGCGCTCCTATATCACCACCCTGATGTCCTCCCGTGGACATGCCAGATGCCACACTCTGGACACCCAGTGTCTGATGGGATGCATCACCTGCAGCACCAACTACAGCGTCAATATGGAAGCTATCAGCAGCACGGGACACAGGACAGAGTGCAGATATCATGGATTCTCATCCAGTGAGACACACACATACATGCACATTTGGAGTATATAGACAGTAGGAGGTAAAAGTATGTAAATGCCAAACAAATGATTTCTCAAAAGCCACTCACTTTTTTTCTAGGTCCCTGCTGTCCAACAGGCGTCAAGCTCTATCGCAGAACAAACAATTCTCTCAGGGTGTACTGGCGCTCTTTGGGCCCACTGATCAACAACCACACAGTAGCATTGTATGGAACAGGAGCCAACTACACCTGTATTGCAGCTGCTGGTAGTATGTACTGTGATATCCAGGAGGAAACATGTGGGGATGTCTATGCAGTGGTGGCAGCCCCAGTGGGGCAGAACGGGGTCAAAGTCAGCTTCTGTCAGGCCAGGACATACTCAGGTGAGTCATAAAGAAGACTCTAAAATCATCCATATCACACATTTGAATTTGTTCTTATTTATATTTTCTGTCATTCTCTCAGTTCCCTGCCCAGGAAGTAATGCTGGTATGGGTAAGTATCCTTTTGATTTGCAGTGTCTAAAAGAATAGTTTGACATTTTGGTTCATTTTTGTGCCAGAGGTTATGATGAGCTTGATCCCACTCTCAGGTTTGAATGGTAAATATGAAGCTCCTGGCAAAGGTTATCTCAGCTTAGCACAAAGACATTGAACAGTTAACTTGGCTTGGTCATTCTCTACTGTAGTTTGTTCGTTTGTTCAACTGAAGTTAAAATGCAGCACATGCTTTAATAGGCTGGTCTTCTTATCAAACTCTTGGCACCCCCCCCCCCAAAAAAACAAAAATCAAATCAAAACCATATCTTCCAAAATGTCAAATTACTCCTTTAAAGACATTTTGAGCTGTTTAAAAACTGCTGCTACACTCAAATCTTATCTCTCTTTAAGTGATCTCTCGTAGAAGACGGAGCGTGGATTAAATGTGGTACGTTCATTTGTTTTTCATCTCTCTTAAGAACATACCATCAAAAGACCAGATCATATACATGTGTACAAACTAAAACAGGGAGCATGCTTTCTCATACATTACGCTATTGTTTGTAAACATGCTCCTGTCTGTTTTATAGCATGAAGGATATTTTTTGACAGCATCATAAACATCCATAAACTGTACATACTGTCCACTGGTATGAGTCAGGCTTAATCATCAATCAGTCTCTGCATTCAAAACATCTCAAATACATGTCTGTAAAACATAAAACCAAGAATGAAGAAGGAAAATGAAGATGAAAATATGCTGTTGAAATGTGATATGAACATCTTATTTGTGTGTAAGAAGTCGCTCTAAGATAGAAATGTAGTAGCAAGACTCAGTCTGACAAAGGTGTATTCTGCTTTTTACATATAAAGTTTCACAAAGAAGGGTTTTTTTGTACAAAAGAGCTGGTACCTCATCACTGAAGTTTTCATGAGATATTGTTAGTAACTGGTTTTTCCACTAGGTCCAGGTTGACTATATCTCTCATCTTTCCTGCCCTACAGTGAACACACCTACCACCATGGACCTAACATGGACAGAGGAATGTGTTAACTGCAACGCCACAAAATACCTAGAAGAAATATCACTGTACTGTTGTTACTTTTGACTGCAAATGAAACTGTCTGACAAATGGAATAAATTAAAAAAACAAAAGGTAGAGTGCAAAAAAATAAAACAAAATATATTAACAATTTATTCAAGGTACAGTACCAGTCAAAGGTTTGGACACACTTTCTCATTCAATTCAATGGAAAAGTGTGTCAAACTTTTGACTGGTCATGTATTTGAAAAATATCTTTATGTTACAACTTTTTAAAGTTTACTGCATATTATTCAATTTTCTACTCTGCAGTGTCTGTTTAATCACTACATTTGCCCTGTTACAAAGACACTTATTGGACATGTGATAAAGTCTAGTGAACATGCAAAGAGTGCAGGCATGAAAACTTTACAGTAAACAACCCAAAGAAATATATCATGGCAATATTCCTTCAAAGACAAAATGAATTTAAAATTTTAAAAATATAGGACTTCCCTAAGTAGAAGACCTCCATATGGCTGCAGTATGACATGTCTCCTGATTTGTAAAGCAGGTTGGTGATATAGAAGAGGGCCAAAGCTAAGAGTAGGGCAGCAGACTGGATCTCATCTCATAAACCTGGAGTCATGTATGGCAAGTCCTGTGGATGACATGTCTAATGGCATGGCTGGAGAAAGATTCACTGAATTCGATTTTTTTTTCCAGTTCACAGAGGACACATTAAAGCACATTGTTTCTGCATTACAACTGTGTACTGTCAATTATCTTCTGTGGTTTTTCTTTCATGAAAAAGAGATGTTCTGTTTTGGTGTGTGGGGTTGGATACCTGAGATATATTCAGCTACTTTACATTCTAAAAATAATCAAGAAAAAACACTGAAAATGGAATTTACTAACATAGCCTGGAAGAAACAGACCTTGACTAAACTAAAAAGTTGTACAGCTGTCTCTGCCTGAGGTTACTGACATGTACAGGTATTATACTGCACATTAGAGGGGAGTGAATGATCAGATGCATTGGTTTATTTGGTGCTATTGAGAGTCACTCTAAAGAAGAAGATACAAGTTTGACAGGCTTCTCATTACTGATTCCTGTCAAAAAACAAATTGATGTTTTAATTTATTAAAACATTTTAACTCATATTGGTAGGTTGTGAAGTTCAGCTGCACAATATCATACATGCACGAAAGAACTCAAGATCATCCCTCTTCTACAGAAATGCACAACTGAAAACCAAACTTCCTTGTTCTTTATGTATAAATACAGTATATATGTGTCAAATGGGTTCTCACATTGATTACGAAGCAGGTCAGTTCAGTTCAGGTCAGGTCACCATGTCTCTAATGCCAGATGAATATGCTTCACACAGTTTCTATGAAGAACTAACTCACTATTACAGTTTCCATAAAGCTGAAATAGTTTAGATTCAAATAAACCCATTGACCACTTTCCTTTAAACAAATGGCATTTTAACTGTAATTAATGCAACTCACTGTATTGGCTAAATGGAAATGGAGAGGAACTCCATCTACCTGTCTTATGACTTATTATAACACTTTTTAAAAATTATTTGGATTACAATAATTTAATCACAAAAATGTGACACCCCCCCTCCCAATTCCTAGGAATTCTTGCAGTTAATGCAAGCCATGGCATTCTGATATGGCAGCAGGCATTACAATGTATGATGGCATCTGGATGGTGACCATATGTGTTCAATTGTTCAATGTGTTCAATTTTAAAGCGCGCTTACCATTTTTTATGTCTGATGCTCCCTATGAGTTTTACTGCTGAATTTAGATGAGGTTTTATAATTATAAATATGTGACGTTTATTTATGATCTTCTAAATATTCACATGGAAATTGTTTGTACATGTGTTACTGCTGCCTATCCTGGCGTAGAAGACAACTCTTCAAAAATACATTTGAATCTCATTATATTTCCTGGTTATGTAAAAAATAAATATAAAATAAAAATTGAAATCAATAATCAAATGAAAAATAAAACTAATAAAACACAGGACACAAACTGTACATGTTTTTGCCAACCAGCATAAAAAAATCCTAAAAGCGCAGCAAAGTAAATAATGTCTAATTATAACAGAAAAATGAACAAATCCTGTTTCTATATGAAGGTAGCGATACTAAAGAAATATATTTATTTAGAGAAGCATTACAGCTTATGTCTTCTCTTTCAACGTTTACTTAAACTCCAGATGTATGAGTTACAATATTCCAGGAACATGAAGGAAGTGCAGTTTGTATATAATACGGAGGGGGACTGAAAGCACCCCCACCTCGACCTAAGATAATTTGTGTCCTTCTCATGATGACAGTGAGCCCACAGGCATCTACCTGTCCTGGTTTAGGAACTTCCTGATTGGCTCCCATGAAGTTAATCTACAGTGCTCAGCCTGCAAAGATTTCAGATGTGCTGCTGAGTGCTGAAACCCACACGTTAACAATGGATAACATGTGGATGTTTTATTCATCAGTTATTTTTTTGTCTGTCATACAGGTAGTTTGTAAATTTTTTAAAAAATCTTATTGTGTAAATATTCTGTAATACTTTCTAATGAATTAACACAATCTGTTTTTATTTTTTAGATACAACCAGTTTCTGTTTCAGGTGAGTTTTCTGACTGATGGAATTTATGTTAGTGGCTCTTTTAGTGGTTTGAAGTGAACTGTATTTTCTTTTCCATCACTAATAAGGAAAGTTGGAGAGATAATCTTGCAGTGAAACTACATATATCTAACGAGAATTTAAATTAAATATTAGCACACTGAATTTTCTTATTTCTATGGTTCATCTATTTACAGTTTTCAGTCCAATCCTTAAACAGGTTTATTAGTGCTGCAACACATTTATTCATTTCTTCATAGTTCATCACTGAATAAAGATAGTTGAAAAAGTAATGTAATAATGAATAACTAAATAAATATGTACTTTACTATATGAAAATAATATCTCCCCATGGCTAATATTCCTTAAGCTTGGTTGTGACATTAAGTATTCAGGTAACACTGATCTAACTACACTACAGGGCGCTATTTTATTTTTTACAGACATATTTATCTACTACTTTTTATTTCAGGATGTAACATTGTGTCAGTGACGTCTCCTTCAGCATCAGCACTGAATGTCAAATGGAGCAGCTACACTGGAGCTTCAAGTTATTTACTGGACTTGAGAGCATTGAATGCTACCAATATTGCCCCAGTGATGGCAAAGTTCCTGCCACCCAACACGCAGGGGCTGGTTCAGGGGTTAAGACCTGGACATCTGTATCAAGTCACACTTAAGGTTTTTGTGTTTTTTAACACCGCGTGCACAGATATTAAAACAGCCATGACAGGTAAAGAATTTTAAAAACCAGTTAAATATATCAGAATAAACCCTTTGCTGAATAATTAAGAGTTCTTTGTCTTATATTCATACAGTGCCCGCTACGTCTCAGATGACCTCTTTAATAGCTACTTCAAGTACATCTATAAGATTTCAGTGGTCTGCCGGGACAGGGGCAGACAGCTACATCTTGTTTGTGGAGGAGCAGTTTACATCCCCTGCAAAGAAATACAGTCAAACCTTCACAACCCTGGGTGGACAAGTGTCTGGCCTGACTCCGGCTACAGTATACAACTGTTATGTTTACTCTTCCAACAGTGCTGGAAGTGGTGCCAAAAGTAATACAAAGACAATCATGACATGTAAGTGCTAGCCAATGCTGGTTTTGTTTATTTTTATTCATTAACCTTAATCAGAGGGCATATTCCCCTATTGACTTATGTCACTGCAAGGTGTGTGAGCTGAACCTTTGCACCTAATAATATATAAAACCATGGTATAGTGATTTGTAATTGAGCTAAATTAATACCTGTGTTTTCTCTTGGAAGTGATGCAGCCACCAACAGGTGTGACTCTGGTATCGACGGGAAAAAGCACAGCCCAAGTGACATGGAATACTGCAAGTAAAGTCCTCCTCTATCAAGTGTCAGTGAGTGACAACAACAAACCCAACAATGCCCCCATCATCAGAAACACCTCAACCACATCCATGGATATCAGTAATCTGGAGCCCTGCTCCACCTATACAGTTGGAGTATCATCAGTCAGCGTCTATTTGGTGCCTGGGGAACCTGCTAATGTTACATACACCACCACCTGTGAGTAATTTAACAGAATTGATAGATATGCTCGCACTTTGTCTTATGTTGACATTGTCTTGAGTTTCCTATTGTCTGAGGTCCCCACAGACACACAATGCTAATCATAAATTCAAAATATGTAGAAAATGATTGAAGGGATAACATTTTATGTGACAATATATAGTATACACTATCCTTATTACACTGAAAGCTATCCATGAACAAATAAACAGTTATCAATATGTATGCATAAACTAGTCTTAAAATGGGGTCAGAGCCTTATCTAAGTTACAATTAAGAAAAAACAATCATTATATTGTTTTTGTCCATGCATTGTTCTAACATTCACATTATAAGAATTTGAACCCCTATGCCAATGGAATTAACAAAAGCTAAGTCTGAAGTTAGCAAACTGAGCAAAGACAGAATGTGTGGTTCGGAGCTACTTTGAGAAACACAACATTTAACAGTTAACATTTTGCAATACACAAACAATCAAAAGTTGTAGATTTGGAAAGGGCTGCAAAGTGATTGCAAAGAGTTTAGATATTCCCCACTCCACAAGCTGTCTATCAATGGACATGATTTAGTACTGCTGCTCTTCTTAAAAGTAGGTGCCTAGCCAGATGACTGTAAAGGCAGAAGGCAATGAGATAAAAAAATGTCCAAAATAAACTAAACACTTAAAGCTTAAAGAAATCTCTGGACAGAGTCAGTCTGTTCAGGAATCTATGCCAATTTGCCTATGGGCCTGAACCTCTTAGGACAAGGGGACGCAGCAGAACAATGAACCTAAACATCGAAGTAAATCTAGCACAGACTAACTTCAGAGAAAATCCATTTACAAATTGTAAATCTAGGATTTGGTAAGGTCACAAATGTAAAACTTATGAAAATCATATACTAAGCTGAATAAATACTCTTTAACATGTGTCATCTGTACACAACATGTTTTCCTCAGCCATAAACCCCGTGACGACCGTCTCTGCGGACTACAGATGCTCCAGCAGCATGGTGACTATAACTTGGGATGTGGTGCTTGGGGCCACCTCGTACAGGGCCACAGTTGTTGATGACACTGGCACATCCATTAACTGCACATCGGCCTCCAACAGCTGCCAGATTACCATGCTCAAATGTGGTATGATGTACCAGGTCTTTGTCACAGCCATCTCTCAGAGATGTGAGACTACCTCCAACACCTCCACCTCGTTTGAGACAGGTGAGCATAGCACTTTGTCATGTGTATTTGTGTGTCATCCATCAGTCCATTCATACATTATCAATACTGTTTAGAGCAAGGGTCTCTAACAACAAACATTCACACTCACTTTCATATCTACAGGCAATTTAGAATAATTTATTAATACAGGCTGTTCAGAGAAATCATCTATTATCCAGCACACGCACTCAGCACCCTGCTACTGGAGTTGCTGAATTCAAACATGGAGGAAAATTAAAAAGGGAGTCAAATTTTAGGTTCTTTGGATAATATTTGTGGACAAACAAGAAGCCGGGGCCAGAGCTTATACATTTTTCATTCTACACTGTCCATTAATTTGTCATTTATTGTGCAATACGGTCTAACTTTCTTTTCCCTTTCTGTTACCTCCAGTGCCTTGTGCTCCAGCTAATCCTCAGACGTTCATTGACTGTACCAGCAATGTGATCACCTTTAGCTGGCTGCCCACAAACAACACCTTCTTCTATGTGGCCACAGCTGTGGACAACACTGGCAAAGAGAGTACGTGCATGACAACAGACGGGTTGTGTTATTTTACGGATACGGAGTGTGGACAAACTTACACGTACACAGTTTATGCCGTCAGCGATCAATGCAATAGTGAAGCCAGCCAACCTCTATCTGTATGGACCAGTAAGTATAATTTTAATGTTGATATTCTGCTGTATTTATTTGTCACCAATTTCCACAAAAACTATTAAGAGACATCAGAGAGCCACACTGTTTCATTCGCTAAGATGCACTTAGTCCACACTACTTGAATCCTTATTATATGTGACACTATTATCGATTAAATATTAAATATTACCAATCATAAAAATCTAAAATTGCTATAGTACATATATGCTTCTTCTATAATTATGAACTTAAAGAACTTCCAGTACCTGCAAAAAATCACTTCTTTAAGTTCTTAATATATAACTATGGCTAATGTGAAATCCATTTTTTAATTGTTTTTTCTATTTTCCTCAAGCTCCTTGTCTACCAACAAACTTAAAAACAGAATTTGATTGTAGCTCTGATGAGCTGAAAACAACCTGGGACTATGCTGCTGGAGCTCTTTCCTACAATGTAGAAGCACAGGGGGGAACTGGAGAAACGTACAACTGCACCTCAGCCTCCAACAGCTGTGCAATAACCAACATGCCATGTGGTAAATACCTCTCTGTGTGGCTGATCGCTTCTAATGACAAATGCTCCACTGACAAGATGCTGGCAGATGTGGTTCAGACTGGTATGTACTAGGAGACAAATGTATATTATTTATAGTTCCTAAGATTTGAAAATTATATTACTGCTGCTTTGCGACTTATTTGCTTTGAGAGACTAGACAGTAAATCTTCCCCTCTCTCCAGTTCCCTGCGCCCCCACCGGTGTGTCAAGATCAGTTAACTGCAGCCAAGACTCTGCAAGTGTTAGCTGGACAGCGAGCAGCGGTGCCATATTCTACAATGTTGTTGTTCAGGATGCAAATGGGAATTCAAATATCTGCAGTTCAATGGGTAGCAGCTGCTTGATCGAAGGTCTGACATGTGGACAGAATTATACCACCAGCGTTATCAGCACGAATCTCATATGCAACAGCACTGCCAGTGAGGAGGTCACCTTTAAAGGAGGTAGGTAATAGTGTACATCTTTGTACAAACACAACACTTGAACTATACATCTTCTTATTCTCTATAAAACATATATTTCTTGTAAAAATAATAACATCTTAATGTAAGATTTTCTGTCACCACACTTTCTGACTGAATCTTCCACTGCTTCTTCAAGCACCATGTCCTCCCACCAACATCACAGCTATATACAACTGTGCTCCTAACCCTGCACTGGTATCATGGGTGGCCAGTGACAGTGCCAAATACTATACTGTTGTTGCTGTGAGCAGTAGAGGTCATACATCAGAGTGCACAACCAATAAAACATCCTGCAGGCTGCCTGGGCTCCACTGCGGGCAGGTTTACACCATTGGTGTTTCAGGAGCAGATGACCGCTGTACAGGTCAACTGAGCGACACCGTCTCCCTGGTAACAGGTAACACAACACTGACTACCACCACTGATGTCAATAATGGGTGGCTCACATAGATTTCCTGATGTTTTGTTTCTCTCTCCAGAGCCATGTACCCCCACTAATGTGTTGAGCCAGCTGATATGTAGTGCTGGCACTGCTCAGGTGTCCTGGGCTCCCTCTGTAAATGCAGTGAGCTATTCTGTGAAAGCCACCAGCAATGGACAGAACCTCACCTGCACCAGCTCCAGCCCCAACTGCACACTGAGTAACCTACTCTGTGGTCAGCCATACGACATTTATGTGACTGCCACTGACGGCACCTGTATCAGCAACTACAGCTCCCCTTTCAGACAGAACCAAGGTACTGAGGGAGAGTACGGGCCATATCAGACTTACCATACATCTTCTGTAACTCTCTCTTACTCTGATGTCGAACAACTCACTAATACTTTAATCCAATCAAGCTAAAAAAAAAAAAAAAAAACATGTAGAGCTTACTTTTGTAAATATGTTTTCCATTGCATTTGCACATAATTGAAAGTGGTTGAGTGCTTGTGACATGTTTTTGTTTGTTTTGTCTGTTAGTACCATGTGCTCCACAGAACATCAGCACAAACCTCTTGTGTGGCACAAATACCTTAACACTCAGCTGGACTACTTCTGCTGTGCCCCTCAACTACAGAGTCACTGCTGTGCTGCTGGCTGGAAACAACTGGTCAGTAGCCTGCCATACTAATAGTACGAGCTGCACACTGAGTGGCCTTCAGTGTGGACAAACATATAACGTTTCTCTCAAAGCTTCCTCTGGCAATTGTACTGGACCATGTAGCCCAGCACAGACTATTCAGACAGGTAATGAAGATACCAATGATTAGAGGATAACATTAACTGTATTTCATTCTAAAGTATATCTGTGATGTCTTCCTCCAGCCCCCTGCTCCCCACAGAGTTTAACAGCAGCGGTAGATTGCAGTACAAACTCTGTTCTGGTCTCCTGGAACAGCTCTCCTGGTTCTAGCGTTTACACAGCAACAGTGACAGGTCCCAACAACTTTTCTGGAAAATGCTCCACATCAAATCTGACATGCTCGGTCTCCGGCCTGCAGTGTGCCACTCAGTACAATGTCACACTAACATCCAAGGATGGCCAGTGCACCAGCTCTCCCAGTCAAACTACTGTGATGACAGGTTGTGTTTACATGTTTGATTTGGATGATTTATTACCTCAAATGTCTTGACTTGATCATGAGACAAAAAACTTTCTTCTACGTGTCCCTCTAGGACCATGTGACCCTGTCATGTGACCAGTTGAACACTGCTGTGTCACCTCAGCTTCCTGGCTTAGTTTGGATTTTATTTATTACAAACCTGTCATACTTCTATAATTCTCCTCAGGTCCTTGTCCTCCTCAGCTAATAGCTGTTGACCTGCAATGTGGCTTCCGCACTGCTGTCCTGTCCTGGGAGCAGAGACCTAATATTGAACTGTATATAGCTACTGCAATCAAGGCATCAGGAGGAGGGATGAAGAAGTGTAACTCTACAGGCTTTACCTGTCAGTTCCCTCATCTGGACTGTGGAGAGGTGTACAACTTTACTGTAATAGCAAAGAGCCAAGACTGCTACAGCCAGGCCAGCAGTACTGTGTCCATCCAAACAGGTACTACAATATGTATTCTGTGTATTCTGTATTCAGCAGGGTAAAATACCTAAATACACACCTTTTTATGCTTCAGTTTTATAAGAGTAAGGATATAAGTGCATATTCTGCACAATAAGACTTGTAACCTTTGAGACTTTCTTTAGATTTTGTTGAAAATACTACACAGTTTTTTGTATGAAATACAGCGGGTAAAATAAGTATTGAACACGTCAACATTTTTTCAGTTCATTTCTAAAGCTTGTTTGTATGGAAGAATGGGCTAAAATTACACCAGAGCAATGCATGTGACTAGTTTCTCCATACAGGAGGAGGCTTGAAGCTGTCATTACCAACAAAGGCTTTTGTACGAAGTATTAAATAAATTTCAGTAAGCACGTTCGATACTTTTTCCCTGACATTTCACGTTATTACACGTAACTGAATTCATGGACATCTATGGTTTGATTTCTTTGCATGTGTGGATTACATGGGTTGTCACCAACATCTGGTGAAACTGTCATGTCAATAGCACCTTTAGAAATATATTTACTGAGAAAAATGGTGAAATACGCAAAAATGGTGTTCAATACTTATTTTACCCGCTGTATATGTGCTACAAAGTAGTAGCAGCAGTTTTGTTTTGTGGGTATTTCTACTCCTCCTCTACTCTACTAAATCTCACATTTCTAACCATGGATATGAATACTTCTACCACTACTCATGATTGTTTTTTTTTTCTCTTTTTGCTCATGTTAGAGCCTTGCCAGGCTGTGATTGTGTCTGCCCAGGCGTTCTGTCTGAGTGAGGCAGTGCAGATCTCCTGGCAACAACCAAATGGAGTTAGTAATTACTTAGTTAAAGCTGCAGGGAGCCTTGGATATGTGAAGATCTACAACACAACCCAGACCCTGCTGTCAGCAGCTTTGCCATGTGGACAGGACTTTAATATCACTGTGCAAGGACAAGGCAGCAAATGTGACAGCATCCCCAGCGCTCCTGCTTTCTTCACAGCTAGTATGGTCTTATATTTTACACCAAAGTACACATGCACATCTTTTTTCAACTTCATGTATATGTTTTGACTGTACTTACAAGGTCATTCAAGTCTGATGTCAGGTGAGATTTTAAAAAAGCGGTATGTTGTTCATATTCACATACTATTTCAGAAAAGAAATGTGACCATAAATGGGCTAAAATGTAGGCACTTAAACATCCCGTTACTATTTAAACTCCTGATAATCAGGGTGCTCTCTGGTGTTTTCTATTTATAACATTTAAAATGGTTTGTTGAAATTTGTTGAAGTACACTGAATGGAAATTCATTTAAGACCAAGAAAGCAGTTAAATACCTATAAACATATATATATATATATATACAAATATATTTCTCCAACCGATTAGTCAATATGCAACATTATCTATGGTACTTGTAGTCGAACAAATTGGGTTTTGTTGGGTGTACTAGTAAAACTCAAGGAGGTGGCCTTTGATATTGTGAAATGACAATAATTATTTATTTCCTTGACAATAATAGCAAAATTCTATATTGTGCATATCTATCTATCTAGATAGATAAGATTTATTTACCATTCAATAAATGTATTGAATATAAATAGTTCACAGTTAGATAACATTACATTTTTGTTGAACTGTTCATTTACTACTCTTGAGAATATGAATAGTATCACTCTTACGTTTAAATCTGACATGCTAAAGATTGTACCCATCATTCTCTTGTCACAGTATGTAATGACTAACCTTTTCTGTTCACTGTCTTTTATCACCAGTGCCATGTGTTCCCACTAATGTGTCAGTGGTGACAGACTGCACCAACAACACTGCTGCTGTGTCCTGGTCTCCCAGTCGTGGAGCTGTACAGTACTCAATGATAGCCCGCAATAGTCACTTCAACATCAGCTGTCAGACCTCCAGCCTCAGCTGTAGCCTTGACAAACTCAAATGTGGCAGCCGCTACACTATTCAGGTAGCAGCTATGGATGACAACTGCTCTAGTATCCCCAGTCAGGCTCTTATATTCAACTCAGGTGAGGAAGGAAACACCCATGAACCCACTGTAATGCACTGCTATAGTTTTATACTTTTGTGCTGAGCATGGCAAGCATTGTTATCTTACAATTTGAGGCTAAATAATCGATTAATTTGATTTGATAATTGATTATTCACAGCCCCTTGCCCACCCCAAAATGTGAGTGTCCAGGTCAACTGTTCATCAAATGACATGACAATTTCTTGGAATATCATCGGAGAAGCTGACTACACTTTGGCTTCAATAACTGCAGAAAATGGAGGAATCAACAAGAAATGTAATACTACAAACACAGCGTGTATCATTAAAAGTATGACCTGTGGCAATACATTCATCGTTAAGGTCATTTCTGTCAGAGGTGACTGCCGCAGCCAGCCCGGTCAGATCCACAGCATCCAGTCAGGTATGAAAACTGGAAAAAAAAAAAAAAGCCATCCATCCTTGCAGAAGTTCATCCATCTGGTCACTTATTTAACTATTTACCTTTCAGCTCCCTGTCAGACTCAGATAATTAGAAGCAACCTCGACTGTGTGACCAATTCAGCCTGGATATCATGGGATGCTACTTCAGGGGCAGATATCTACACCGTGACAGCTGTAGGAGGACAAGGGTATTATGCCAACTGCACCACCTCCAACAACACTACATGTGTGGTGAAGGACCTGGCATGTGGAGTACTATATACCTTCAGTGTTATTGCTAAAAACAGATGGTGTGAGAGTCAACCAAGCGCCACCACTGAATTGCAGACAGGTAACAGACATGAATCCTAGTGAGGTGTGCCTTTTTTATCATTTCAAATATTTATTCATGCTACAAAGTCAGTCACTGAACTATGTCTCCCTTGCCAGTATAACAGCCTACTCTCAGTGCCAAACTTCTTCCATCCACATTGTGTGGGAACTGAAAACAGGCAAAAAGGAAAACACAGTATACACTGTCACAGCAGAAGCTAGAAATCACACCTACCTGTCCTGCAATAACACAGGCAGTAGCTGCTATTTATTTAGAAATATTTATTTAGAAAACTGTAGTGTGTAGATTGTTGGTTACCAACCTTTTTGCCTTTCAGTTGTAGACTCTGTTGTGTACTGTGCCTGAATTATTTTTACATCAGCACAATCTTTTTTTTTAAAATTACCACAATACCAATGACAACACATCACGTGTCTACATTTAACTTCAAGTCACAAGTTGGATATGTCTGAGCTGGTCATCAAACAGTGATTGAAGAGTACTTCTGTCTTAAAAATTATTAGATTGTTTGTAATAGAAGACCACAGGATGCAGAACTATCAGATTTTTACATAAAAAGCAACAGGCTAAAGAAAAAAAATTAAAAGAGAAAACATTAGACCATAACTTTGGAATCTCTGGGGCCTTCTCACAGCCCCTTATATGTAAATACCCTGGTTGGCAACCAGTAGTGTTACTGGAAAATTGTGGTTTTATGAGAAAATCATATTTCAAGCCTACCATTACTGATTTATTTCCTCTTCACAGAGTCCTGTCCACCCAGCAATGTGACAGTAAGCACCTCATGTGAGGACAACAGTGCACTGGTGTCCTGGACTCCCTCTCCTGTTGCTGAAACGTACCATGTTGTTGCTACGGGTGTAGATGGACGCATGTATACTTGCAACACCACCTTCAGTAACTGCACCATATCAAAGCTCCCCTCAGACCAACAGTACAGAGTATCTGTAACTGCTAGCAATGAGAACTGCTCCAGCAAGGCCAGTCAATATGTAACAGCAAATATAGGTACTTGTTACATACACAAAAAACAGAAAGAACATTGGCATAATAAACTTTATGTAAATTCATAACACCTAATATTAGTTAATAATACAAGTTTCAGTGATGTCAAAATTAAGTATGAATTTTTTCTTTCTTTCCAGGTCCCTGTCGGCCTGACATACTTTCGGTTACATTCTACTGTAACAATCAGTCGGCTATGCTGTCATGGACACCCACAGATAATGTTAAATACTACGGATATGCCCAGGCTGGGAATGGAGAGATGCTGTACTGTCACAGCATGATTCCCACCTGTACTATCAAGGGTCTTGATTGTGGAGCAATTTACAATTTCACTGTCCAGTCCTTAAATGGCATACGCAACAGCTCCTTCAGTGACCCAGTGCAGATAGAAGCAGGTATAAAAGTTAAATAATGTAGTAATGTTGCACATATTTGGAATAATATCTTAAATACCGTTCTATCTCCCTTTAGCCCCCTGTCCTCCAGATGCTCTTGACGTACAGCTGCTGCAGATGCAGAGGGAGACCCAGGTGCTGCGCTTCAACTGGACAGAGGTTTCCTGCAGAGACGCTGAGTACATTCTGACCATAAAAGGAGCTCTTCTTGGTGACGGCCAGGCTCTGTTTGAGCTCTCCTCCTACTGGACAAACGCAGAGTATTTTGAGATCCCTCTTTCCTGCAGCTCATCCTACACTGCTACAGTGACGAGCAGGAACACAGCTGGTACCAGCAGCCCATCTGTGGCCCTCAACAGAATAACAGGTAGTTATCCCGAGCTATCCCGAGTTTTAACATTTTACACCTCAGACCACTCTGTCTTTATTGTAGCAGAGTATTTGTCCATATTAACCTGAGTACAGAAAACAGACCTATTTTGGGTGATTTTTTTTTCATGAGTAACAAATTACATAAACAATGGCTATAAACGACAAGTCATTTTAGGGAGAGCTAACTAGCCTTAGCATGTTTTAAAGTCAATCTATTTCTTCAAGTATTTGTAATGAAATTAAAAGAAAAAAGAAAAGAATGCTAAAAACGTACCATCCATCTGTCAAACAGCTATAACACCTATTCTGTAAAAAGTCGTGTGGTCTGGAGCTGAGTACACCTGGACAGGTCACCAAGTCCATCACAGAGCTAACGTTAGCCTTACATCACTAGCTAACCTTAACCTTATCAAACGCTACAGTCACGCAGAAATAACACAACAAATTCGACGTTTGTCTGGAAATATCTATTCTCTCCCAAGGCCTTCCAACAGCTGTACGTGAAGACAGATATAAACTCTTAATCTTTGTCGTTTTCTTTCCACTTTTCTTTCCTTTTTTGTCCCGCTAACAATGTCGCTTGCTAGCCTGCCAGTTAACACGTTCACATGTGATTGACAGCTTCGAGGTCCCGCCCCTTTGACGCTGGCCTCCTCTGATTGGTCGGAATTGCGAGCCAAGTTTTAAAAAAAAAAAAAAAAAAAAAACCTGCGCACAGCTGCCGGGCCAATGAAGGAGCTTTTAACTGTACCTCTCCACATTAAGACACGTGTTCGAGCATATTTCTTCTAAAAGATTTTAGAAAAAGATTTCAGAGTCAGTACAGGTGAAGTCAGACTGCCACACTGCCAGCGCACTGGGAAAAATTTGAGAGAAAATTGTTAGCATACAATAGCACACATTCCTTTTCAATTGACCATTTTCATTGCAGCCATGTCATCATAAAAAATACAGGCATGAATAATAACAACACCTCCAACATCTAGTCCTGTATTCCTCCATTGCAGCTGCTCAATACAACAGCAGTTTTTACCAACTCATTGTCACTGCTTACTGAAACACCTAAAGAGAACAGAGCCGTTGTCAATCTTAGAAAAAAGATTTTTCGAATATGGCAAGTCACAGTGTCTGCTCTGAAGATGTTGCTCATTTTGTCTTAAGGGTAAACAGGGAAAAGCATGTTTTTTAAATCAATGTTTCAGGTGTTTATCTAACAGAAGATTTTCTTCTCCCAGCTCCTTGTCCACCATCTGGAGTGATGTACAGTGGAAACAGCTTTTATGCCACAGTTTCATGGAACACTTCAGTGTTTGCCACTACATACACTGTATACGACAACAGCGTTAACCCAAAGGCTCAGCTATGTAACACTGCAGGGCTGTCCTGCACTCTGTCCAACATTACTTCCACTAACCTGGTGATCACAGCCAGCAACTCAGCTGGAGAAAGTGAAGCTCAACGTGTGCCAAATGGTAGAAAATACTGTATAAAGATATCATAAATGCTTATATAAAACATGACATTTAAAATTAAAACATACATTGTTTTTTTGTTGTGGTTTTTTTAGTGGTAACACACAGACGAAGGAGAAGAGATCTTACAGAACAAATGACAGAGAGTGGTGAGTTTGTATTATAAAAAACACTAGATTGCTTTAAAATATTTGTAAGGAAATAGTTGAAATGAAATGTTGCATGGCTTTTGTTTTTGTTTTAATGTTGCATGGCTCTTCAAGGGACTAAGGGCCTTCGTCTTATTTTTTTAAATACTAAGTTCTCAATGCTGCCTTTTGTTTGGCATTTTTTAAAGCTTTAACTATCATACAATCTGCAGTTTCTTCCTTGCATATTGAACAAACAAGCTTTATGTCAGCTGGGACCTAATTCACACCTCACACCTTTAACCCACAGGCCTCTCAGCTCCAGTGCTGGATATCAAAAAAACAAAGTCAACAGTTATTTTTGTTCAATGGTCTCAAGTGGATTCTGCGTCCCAGTACAGCCTGATGATCAGAAAGCAAGGCAGCGCCGATAAACCACAGGAACTAACAGTATATGGGCAAAATCTCCTTCTCAGTGATTTGAGCCCCAACTCCATCTACTGCTTCTCTGTGTTGGCCAAAAACTTTTCCAGTAGCGGACCAGAGTCAGAGTCGGTGTGTGTACAAACAGGACAGGGACTTCCCCTATAAATACAAAAACACTTCTGCAGACAAAGCTAGAAGTCAGAGCGCATCTATTGACTGTCAAAGTGAAAGGGATTTTTTTTTTATATATTAACAAATGCAATAATCATAGTACACAATTTTAGATATGATAGTACATGGGAAATAGCATGGATTGCTCTGATATTTACATTTCTGCTTTTTACCATAGACTCCATAATTATCTTAGTACATATTGGTCATGTAATGAAAGACTGGATCTGGGATTGTTGCAATGGTCTAACCACTGCTAACAAATCATTCATATATTCAACACCCACAACAGACATGGTGGGCGGATATCTTTCAAATAGAATAGCATGGCCTAAGAATGTTCCTTTATTCAGTGCTTGTGTAAAACCCTATAGAGCAACACATTTAGCCTTTTCCTGGTTGTGGGTTTCTTATATCTGGGGTTTTGTTTTTCTTGCTTTTTAAATTATATTCACTATTGTAAGTTAAAGTCAATGCCTAAATGTTTCTTTTAATATGCAAAATTATTTCAGACTTGATTCTAATAAAAGTATTCTGTTGAGGTATACCGTGTTAAAACTACTCCACCTGTCAGCATAATGCAGTCCATTCTAAAGCGCCATATACAACTACTCTTGTATTTCAATCAACAGTTCTCCAAAACCATTTCAACAAAAACTGAACATGACCACTTCCATGGAGGTCTGTGTATTAGACTTAGTTTAAACTAGATGCACCTAATAAACTACAGCCTGAGTTTCTTTGCATGTTCAGTCCATGTGATATCCTTCAGTTTCTAAAGTTATCTGTGCATAAATAACTTGCAGTTCTCCAAAACAAGAACGATGTGTGTTGTTTGGAAAAATTTTTTATTAGAAAACAAAATGCAACAGAGCAATAACCCAAACACAGCACAAGCAAGACTCAAGTGTGTGTGGTAAAAATTACCCTTTGCAGACTGTACTTCAGAGGATTAAAACATTCTCAGGCTGTCTACACACTATAATGGACAGAATTACTTTGCGCTGGATTGGAGCACCGTTGAGGCGCTACGCCGCCACTACACTCAAAATCTAAACTTTAACCATTCACTTTGGACTATTTAAAGCATGTCTCATGACAAAAAAAGCTTAACCATGAAGAATATGACTATATGCACTGTAATATTAGTCCATAAAAAAACTGAGTATTGGCTTTTTTACAGCATGAACACAACAGTTATTCTTCATAATTTATAAACAGCATGGAGCTGAAGTTTCAGCATGGATCATGCCCAACCCAGCAGTGAATGCAACTCTGACCACTCAGGTGTAGGCAACCTCTGAAACATTATGTACAAACACATATCTGGAGCAATATAACGAACTATAGAAAATTAAAACGCCACATTTTTTTTTTTTCAAATTTCAAGTGAAGACTAACAATTGTCTAATGGGGTGTGAAAAAGGCAGAAAACGTAAAGCAACATTACATTGGCTAAAGACAACATCTCCAGATGTCTGATGTGCTAACATTCTTTGTCTTTAGCACAAGAGACAGACCAGACAGCTGGGCTGAAAAGAGAAGGAAAACACAGGAAGAGAAGTAATATTGCTGCGAGATGGCATTTACTCAGTGCTCTGACTTCTTCTGCGTTCACTATGTTTACTGTGGTCATTATTAGACTCACGCTGATGGTGACTCCTCTCTTTGCTGCGACTACGTTTGTGAGAACGTTGTTCTCCGTCTCTCTCCCTGTCCTTCTCTCTGCTGTGGCTGCGCTCTCTTTTCCTGCCTTTCTCCTCTCCCCCACTTTTGTGCCTCCTCTCCCTGCTTCGACTCCGGCTCGATCGTTTGGCCTTCCTCTCTTCTCTGTGCCTCTCCCTGTCATCTTTATGCCTCCTATCATCACTCTCTCCCCTGCTCTTTCTGTCCCTAGACCTCTCCCTCTCAGTGCCTCTATCCTTATGGTGATCCCTGTCCTTTCTCCTGCCCCTGTCATCACCGCCGTCTCTTTCTTTGTCTTTGCGTTCGCTCCTTCGGTCCCTGCTGCCGCTGCGACTTCTTCTACGTTCTCTGCGGTCTTGGTTCCTGTCTGCGCTACGGGACCGTCGTCTCTCCCTGTCTCCTCGGTCCCCTCTGTCCCTATCCCGGTCCCTACCCTCCCTCTCCTTCCTCTGTCGGTCACGTTCCCTTTCCAGCTCTCGATCAAAGCTGGGGCCGTGGCGGTCTCGCTCACGGTGGTGGCTCCTGCTCCTCGACCGTTTGGGTGACCTTCGGGGACTTGGTGTCCGCCTGGGTGACCTGACCAGAAAGGCACAATTAAAACTTTGGGTTACACTAAATTAAAGACCAGAACAAAAAATTCAAATAAAAATTTTGCCCAGTGAGTCAGGGCTAGAGGATTGACTTAACTATTAAAATCAAACAACAACAAAACAAGGCTAAGGATTATACACTGACCAATTTGTAAGTGAAAGAATTTCCCTGTATTACCATTAAATGGTAATGACTGTATTGACTGAGGTAGCATGAAAAGCATTAAGGTTGCCCATCCCTAACACATCAGGAAGAAGTCAATCAGGAATGGCCTCTGCACATACATGTACAGTTCAGAGAACTATAATCAGGCAAAATAACTGACAGAACCTGTGTGGGTGTACAATGGGTGTGTATGGACTTTACAGCTAGTAATAACATTTTTCAGAGAGTCATGACAACAGTTGGCAGCAGACACTCTTTTCTGTTCCAATCTGTTACCTGGAGCGGCGTCGTTCCCCTTGCCTCCCCGACTCTGTGGATGCAGATTCTTCCTCTTGTGCCTCCTTCTGAGCAATCTTGCGAGGTCTTGCCTTTATTTGCTGGTCAATAATCTTCTGCACAGGCACCGGGATACGGGGGAACAGAGTGGAGAACCACTCCAGTTTGGTCAGGAAAGAGCGTAGCATCTCTCCAATGGTCATCACACAGCCACCTCCTGCCTTCACGTCAAGCTCCTAAAACCAAATGATGAGAATGAGCCATAGAAAAATTCAATTAGCAGACACAGGAAGGGAATAAGTAAATGTTGATTACTTTCAATCTTGCCTCAAGTCAAAAAGCAATTTGTGATGACCAAGTACTGAACCTTCACCTCTGTTCATCTAGCTTAATCTCTTATGTCAATCAAGCATGTCTGGCTTTACGTTTGTTAATTCTAAATAGAGTAAGCAAGACTAAATATCACAAACAGTTTGCCTTGTCTAAACTGTCTGACAGTTCCTGGAGTCTGTATTTACAAAGTGAGCTTTATTAGTCAGGAAAAAAAAAAATTATACCATCTCCCCTTATTTCTTCAACATCATCTATTTTAAACAGCATCTTTAAAAGGTGGTAGCAGTTACGCTTTGCAGATAATAAATGAAGGTTAGGGAGACATCCTCATCGTGCTAAAGGGACAAAGAGAGCGAAGCTTTTGCTTCATTCTTCAGTCTCCCAACAACACAACGAACTCTTGAGAATAAAACACTGCCCACAGTGTAAGCACAGATTGGAGCAGGTAGTAAGTGCACACCAGTTGAATAAACTTTAAATGGTAGAGAACAGCCGATTTGCACTCACACACACAAACCAACAGTGTTGAGATACAATTTCCAATTCACCTGCTGCACAATGGGCATCTAAAGAAAAAAACAGGGGAATTAACCAGTTGGGTAGGATTTCATATGATCAATTCAAATATAATGAAACAGAACATCAAAGAAGGCCTGGTTGCACAACCTGGGATCAAATTACTTTTTAGTTAAATCTGGAGAAAATTCAGTAGATTTATGCAAAATGTCACATATCATAACTGGCATATATTTAAGAATTCTCCAATTGCTATTTATCGCAAATTTAGTTTCGTGCAACAAGTCCTGATAATAATCTTGTCAAAAACAGAGAGCATGCCGTGATATCACATTGGACTCAGCATCATATGTGGTACTTACCCTGATAAATATCAGCAGCAGAGCAGTGAGCAAGTAACCTAGCTACTCAGGTTTAGAGGACAAAAACTGGGGACAATTAAGCCAAATGAAGGCAAAGGTGAAAAATCAGCTATGAGCATCACAAGGAGGGGGGAGGGGGACAGATAGATTGTATCGTGTGTTGTATGGCTGTGTATTAAATAGAAAAAAGAAACATCAAATTATTACCCGTGGTGACATACCTCCTCATCATCCAGGAAGCCATCGTACCATTCTATCAAATCTGTTGGGGGCTGAGTGTATCTGAGAAAGGAACAAAACGGAGAGCAGAATACAAGCATTTGTGTCAAAGAATTAGGTTGTAATGTCTGACCGTTTTCAGTTATGTTCTTGTTCCAGTCATGAACAGTTCTTTATGATTAGGGTGAGGCATCAGAGATTAAGCTAAAACATAATTAAATGTGCCATAATCAGAAACATTTTAGTAATTACAATATGTATTATTATATATTAACTGACTTAATTTATTATTTTAACTTGTAGACTCTATATAAGTCCAAATCTTCGTCTACATAATCTGTAATTAGACAAATTAACTGTGATGTTCACATCTGTCGATGTCACACAAAGAATCATACCTTATATACATGAAGCCAAGTGCCCTGATGTATGGAGAGTCTGTGTGCGTGATCAGACCCATTAGCTGTTTGCGAGTCAGCTTGAGAGTAAACAGTTTGTACAGAAGACAGAAAGCAGTAGACACAATGCCACCGGTCCCAACTCCACGTACCTGCCAAAGACAAAGACTTGTAAAACTTGTAAACGCATCACTGAACATTACGTACTGCCAACTCTTCAGCACTAGCTGACCCTTAGACTATAATACTCAAATCATACTGTAATTCCAGCCAAATGATTTGAAATAGCATGCAGGAAAATAAATAGGGGGGAATATAAAAAGCACGTACTTCTCACTTACCCCTCCGCACATTCCAGTTTGGCCTGCAGTCTTTCTGCTTCCCTTTTCCCAGGGTTCAACATGAGTTACCTGTGGGCACGCAGGGAATAATAAACACCACACATCATAAAAACACTGTACATTTCCCTGTTGGTTTACATTACAGGCTGAGAAATGCTGAGGTTAAAGTGGACCTTCTCTATTCAAGTTAAGAACACAGTCAAACTAGTATAACAAAGCTGAACTGTCTTTATACTTTTTTTAAGGTCTGACCCGATGGCCTTTTAATATACTCAAAGTGGTCCTGCTAGCTAATTGTGTGTAAACTGGAACTACAGCTAACGCTAAAAGCGAAGTAACGCCACTTTATTTGATTTAGCACTGTGTCTAAATTAACCAACATTTAAATATTAGTGTAGAATGAAATAAGATTATTTATGAGTGTCGAAGTTGTGCTATGTAAGTTAAAATTAGGGCTTTGACTCCAGTTTCCCTTGTTATTTGACGACAGTGGTGATCTAACTAGCATGCGGGTTAGCGCTAATGTTAGCTAATCTTACCTTGAAATAGATTTCGTCCACAACTTCATGGTACGTCTTTAGTTCATACAGCTGAACTTTAAAATACGGCGAAGACAACACATTAGTGAGTATCATCGGGTTGAGGTTCATGGTTTTTTCGTTGCCCCACAGAGGCAGTACATTTCCATGTTTGCCCGACGCAGGCTTGCTAACGGCCTGTGTTGGTATCGTTAGCTGGTTTCCGACGTTAGCCATGTTAGCTGAATCCCACGCCGCTAAACTTGGTTTACAGTTCGCGTATTTCCGTTTACAGATCCATCAATGTTAAATTGTGAATGATCGATTTTATCTGTTTCGTCCGTTTAGTTATTGTTGAGTCGTGGTTAAACAACTTCCCGCCGTCGCTGTAGCTTCTTAAACTGCTGCTGCGAGGTGGAACCGGAAGTGTAATGGTAATTGCGCAGTGTAAGCGAGTGCTACTGTAAGCGTGCATGATTGATTTTCAAAATTCACGCACACGCTAAATAGTTGACACTGTATTTGTCAACAGAAATATGTCGAAGAGTTCTATAAAGACAATATGTGACTGTAATTATTGTATATTAATTTCATGGAGCTTGTAAAACGCCCACTGTTTTTCTTTTCATATGTGCTCAGTAGACATTTTATTTTGAAATGCTTGTTTGGTCGAACTTATTAATAGTATCTCAGTGTCTGGGGTTTAAATTTCACTTTCCAATTCACAGGGCTAGTGAAATGCAGTACATAAAACAGATGGAAATTACCCAATTCCAGAGTGTGCGTGTTTTATTTATTTTGGCTTTAAATACAGCAACAGGGTTGTAAAAACAACATAAAAATCATGAGCTTTACATAGCTGACTTTGAATACGTGGACCGTAGTACTGATATAACTTCCCAAGTGACAATGAATACATAGTTTACTAAAATCTGGTAGTACAAATTAATTCAGTACTTTTGACTTTACAGCCAACAAACACACATAAACAGATTTGTATTTCTATTTTTGTGAGGACACTCACAAAGACATAAACATTATGCTTTTCCTACTCACTGACCCTAACCTTAACATCACAACTAAATTAATGTTTAAGCCCAACCTAAACTTACTTCTAAACTTAACCGTAAAACAATGTCTTAACAGGGGTTATACAGGGGTCTGTAAAAGTGCAAAGTGGCCAAAATCTTCTCACTTTCAAGTACACACACACTAATAGAAATCATACCAAAAGAACAAAATATATAAACATTGCATTTTACATGCAGTTATCCTCCTTCATAACCAGGTGACAATAGGCTTGAGCTACTGACACAATGATACTGTAACCACTGTGCACAAATTCCACCTTGTCAGTTATTACTTTAAATGTATGGGACTGCACAGTCCCCATCCAGCAACTTATCCCATCATTAATATTCATAAAAAGATAAGGAGACTAGTGGCTTTTAATTCCTGTTCACAGAATCTAAATATCAGTTTCTCTGTTTCTAAGACAGCAACACCTGTTAAAATTTGTGACAATTTATACAATGTGCTCAGTCTGGTTTAAGAGAAATACCTTTGCACCTATTGGCAGCTGCAATCAATACTAAGACAAACACAGTATAAGTAAAATAGTGAAACAAAATCCAAATTTTACCACAATAAGACAGGTGTAATACTCAAAATACGTTTGTTTTAAATAACAGTGATGACCAATTACAGTTTCCTCACAGAGGGGTGAACAAAGAAATTACTACAGCAATCCCTTTTCTTACAGTTTTCATAGAGCACAAAAAATGTCAGTATATTCGTTATCTCAATTCCACCCCTTTAACACAAGAGGGCTCTCCTGGTCAACAGAAGCTCTAGGCCACACACAGAGACATTGCGTAAGAGAATTAAAATTTTGGAGTGAGGCAGGAGCAAGTTGTGACGGCACCTCCACTGCTATGTCTTGTGTCCCCTGCATCAGTGTAATATGGCACCCTTTACAGCAGTCACATGTTTCCAAAGCCTAACGCTTAATCACCACCTGCTCAAAGGCTCCAGCTGCGACCCTGAAAGAGAATGCCACAATGTGTTACATGGCAGGAAATGAGTGGTTATCTAATCAACTGTGAGGCACATTATTTTATGTGCAGAATTATCAAAATTTACAGTATCTGGACATTTTACACGAGACATACAACATAAATATACCACTTAAATACATGATTATGAGGAATATGATTCCTCATCAGAATCACCATTCAGCATATTTGCAGTTGTCAATATTTGTAGTAAAAGCCTGCTGCATGGCAGCCACAACCGAGTTATGTAAGCACACCCACCTCGTGTGCTGGCTGCCCAAGGCTGTACTGCCACCGGGACCAACAAACAAGCTGAGGCCCTCCTCTGCAGCAATGCACAAACATACATACACAAACATTAGAAATAGAGAAACTGACAATCAATTTGCACAATTGGGTTTGAAAAGGCTTGATTCCCATAGTATCTAGGATTTAAAAATAAAAATAAATGACTACTGACTAGGGGATGTTGTAGGACGTTGGTGCGGCAGCTGACAAGAAACCACACAGCCAAAAATGTTATGTCTTTTGAGAAACAGCCAGAGAGGTAGCTGAGAGTTAAGTCGTGTCACCATTTCTAAATAATAAATGACTGACCCCTTAATATGAAGTCATAGGTTAAGGACAGGGGTTTACTTTGAGGAGTTCGTAGAGACATGTTATTGAACAGCAGCATCTTAAAGTAATTTGATCCCCTCTGCAGCATGGTAGACAACTTTACAAGCCAGCCTTCATATGTCAGAGTTAGAGATTAGCTGTACAAACCCTCTGCACTGGAGTCTAAGAAGCCATGGCTGAAATCTTGACTCTGCAGGATTTTCTCTATTATGTCATCAGCATCCACCCTGGTGGCATCCACTCTCTTCAGCTGATTCTCCATGGAGTTCTGCTTTTCCAGGTGTCTACTGCAGAAATATGATGAAATGAATGAGAAATATCCACTTCATAGGAAAATACATAAATATATTATATTAATAGTTACATTAATATAACTGTGTAATGTTTGTTATTCAATATTACATGCTGTATATGGCAGCAAATTATGTGTTCCAATTATTCCCTGTGGTGTATAGCGTTACAGTATGATGTAATACCACTAATTTGTCCAGGATTTGTGAGTACTGAGCTGTATTCATTTTAAACTTTTTCACTTGAATTCAATCAGGTTTGTTCATTATGGAATGTTTTAAAGTCAGATGAGACCTACATTTTTGGATGTCAATTTGAGACCTTTTGTGCGTATTACCTTAGAAGCTTGGAAGGTGTGGAGGGATGTTCAGGAGCATGGTGAAAGGTTGCAGACACTGGTGGATTGGTCCTACTCTCCTTCTCTCCTTTTTCTGCCTGTTGATCACTGGGCTCCAGAATGCTGCCAATGCCTGTGGAGGCAGAACCTCCTGATGCGCTCCTATGATGGCTCAAATCTGTTAAACTGGAGTGATTAGAGCTGTAACCTAAAGACAGGAGAGCAAAAAACTAAGTGATAGAACATATTTTTAATTTATGTAACTGATAAGAACTTTGAATTTGCTAGAAGAGAATAAATATAGTATGTGTCTTTTCATTTCATACCTGAGATTTTTGAATTCTGACTTGCGTAGCTGGATGATCTAGAGTGACCATAGGCTACCAACTCTTCTGGAACTGATACTGACTTTCTTGGAATCTCTAAAGAAAAAAAAAGTGAAAGTCACAGTTTTATTATGAGCATTGGCATGGACAAAAAGCACATACAGCTAAAGTAAAAAGCTATTCACAGGCAGTGCTACTTCTTTGTCATAAAACCCACAAAGCCTTATTTTTTGGTGGATTTTGAAAATGTCTGTTTACTACTGAATAATCACAGCATCTCGTAAAGAATAGTCCTTAGTGAAACAGTCAAAATTACTTCAATACAACAAATTAAGTGTCTTTGTCAATGATAAAGAATTAGAATGAAAGGTTATCTACAGTAGGAAAGATCAAAATATTTTAAGCCTTACAGTCTCTACGTACTTACCAGTGAATGAATGGGATATGTGCCCTCCCTTTCTGTCCTGGAGGAGACACTCAGCTTCAGTCTGTGGGATTCCCAGAGTCATGGCTGTAGATGGAGGACTAAAGAGACCACAGGAAGCAGAAAAGCTACTTAGAAGCAAAGTGGTGATCCAAGCTTCACTTAGCTTTGTTTTTGATGAGCTCTTTTAAACGCTTTATCAAAAGTATGTTTATATGGATACTAAAGCATTACTGATTTTTATTTCTGATTACTAAAAAAAAAAAAATGCTGAACTGCATTAAAACTCTACACCCTAACCTTTAATGTCACTATTTGACTCTTAAAACTATAACATTACTTATAACATAAATCCTAGGATTAATTAACATTATGTATTTGTTTTTATGCTTTCCCCTATCAAGAAACATACTCTGGTTTGCTCAAAAGTGCTCTTGGACTCCAAGTTATTTATTATTCTCACTCAGGTTCATCACACGTTGCAGTACTTTACCTCAACTAGAGAATAGATGGCACAAAGTGCTGCTTGTTGCAAATCTGATATTGACATTTTCATATCCTCCTTATTATTATACAAACTATTAGTATTAATAACTAGTGATAATTAAACACAAAAAACAAAGCTAACAGTCTTTTTGTTCAATTATAGGTGCATTAGTAATAAGTGTGTTAAGTGTAATAAAATAGAAAGACATACATTTAAGCAACTACCGGTTTAGCTGACAATAACACAGGAAACGCCACATCACTGCTGAAGAGATGTTATGTTAAATAGAGGAATGTGTGAGAAGATGTAGACAAAGAGTGACAGTGGAAAAAAAAAATGGGCGTCATCTTTTCACTGTGCACTGTGTATATCCTCCACACAATGAGTAACACTGTCTGACTAGGCAAGCCTTTAGTTTACATATTAGACGTCTCCTAGGAAGCAGCATGTATGTTATTACACTAAGAAGGAATTGGACTATGACAGAATACATTGAAAAACCTGTTAGTGGGTTGGCTGTCAGTTTTAAAAAAATGTAACTGTTTGCACATGGAACAGGCTTTGCCAGGAGTGTGATGTTACACAGCAGAGTGCAGCACACAAAATGAGGTTGGGCAGATATATGCAAGGGTGAGGTTTTACCTCCGATTAATATGTGATAAGATCTCAGCCAGCATTAGTAAAACTATAATCAACTCTGTGGGTGTTCGTGATAACAAAAGACAGTGTGTTAGTGACAGACAGGATGCGATAAAAATACTGGCTGCTGTGGTTAGATGCAGACTCTTACATGGGGTAAAATCTTCCTCTGTAACCACAAAATTTTCTAGGTTTCAAAACGAATTGATGTCTAAACTTAAAAGATGAGCAATAAAAATGAACGGATATATTAGGTGAATAAGAGCTCTTACGTTTTAAAACAGGGGTCTCCAGACATAAGTTGTGTAGTGATGACAACCTGTAACAGAAAAAGAATAGTAATGCCAGCTTTAGCCATGCAAAAAGACATGTGTTGTCTCCTAGGTTCACTGGTAAACTAAGGTTTAGAATAAGATTTTGAGAAACAATGTAAGTTGAAGGCAGATCTGTGCCCAGGAAGAGTCTGAGTATTTAAAATTCCCATGGCTCAGGCAGTTTTTAGATCACAGGCACAGACATGTCATGAATCAGCTGTCAGGGCATTCAGCTTTTCCCACATTCAGGTTTCTCTGGTAGAAGAATGTCTGGCACTGCTGATGAGCTCAAATACTGGGGACTTTCATAATAGCTATGCAGTTTTACAAGCACAGGTGTATGTTTATGATGCAAAAATACATTCCTGGTAAGCCCAAAACATTGCCAGCGTGATAAAGACTCCTAAGGACATTCCCCACAGTATTTAACAGAGCACTATGGAGTTGTGTGATTCTTCACCAAAGTACCTTGAGAATTGAGTTGTCCTGTCTGGTGTTCTTGGTGTCATATCCTTCTAGTAAACACCGTCGTATAGTGCTGCCAGAACCAGCAAACTCAGAGAGATTCAAGTCAGCAAAGCCCAGCTGCACACATAATTAACCAAGCAAACAACAGTTAAATACAGAGCTTACAGCAATAGTTACTATTGACTAGAAAGTGCTTTCTTTCTATTAACCCATGACTGGCAACCTAATTTTACATAATAAATTATCTACTGAGAATGAAATCCATCCCAGCTCTGGCTTAAGGAGATGTCAGAATTGTAACCTTCAGTACTTGATAACCAATCATAATTTAAGTTACTAGTTAACGTGGCACAGGTTTGGTTTTACAGATTTTTCAACTAGTAACCCAAGCTGGAAATATTAACATAGACCTATCGCTACAAAAAAGTCCTCTAAGGGCACTTAGAAGTCCAAATGTTATCTTATTATGATAAGATTGTTCAAATGGATCTGTTGTACTTAAGCTGCTGTGTTTGCAACAAGGAACAGTACAAATGAGAAGTCGTACCTTTGCAAATGTTTTGCCACCTTTCAATTCCTAATATGATAAAGCACAAAAATTAGTTAGGTTACATTTACGGTTTCATCAGTATCTCACACACTACTTTGAATGGAAAAGTACTACTATTCATTTTTGCAGTACCTTGCGAACTGACACCCGGCACACACAAGGGTCTAGTACACCTGTCCCAGCATTGGCACTCATCTTACAGATGAAAGAGAATCTCTTCTTCCAGCGTACACAGTTGGCTTGAACTGGCTCCCTGTGAGAGAAGTACATTTGGAAACGCTACTTCACACCAAAGACACCAGCATACTGAAACAGTAGTTATTACTCACAAATGTGCCTGATTTGTGTGTGGGTTACCCACAGAGTGTGTGGTTGAAGATCCCAGACTAGTGTGCAAGCTGAGGTTTTGTGATTTGTGATTGTGAACTAGATACTGAAAAATAAAATTGACATGACTTGACAGGGTACAGGCAAAATGAACTACGGACAGTGTTTATATTCGTTTTCAGGAAGAGTTGCAGTTACCATGACAAAGTAATGAGGGGCAGCAACATATAGTTACGCCTCTGTCCATTTTGTTTTTCCAGTGTGACTCATGTAAACCTTACAAGCAGTTTAACTATAATCATAGGCCTGAGGGGATTAACCCTGTATGCTGCTTTGTAATGGAAGGAAATTTAGATTTTGGTCGTCTCTCACACACAGACACACACACTACATTATTATTATTATTATTATTAATAATAATAATAATAATAATAATTATTATTATTAATAAATTATAAATTGGTATTATTATAACTGGTAACTGAACTTGCTAACGTTAACGGTTGCTTAGCAACTACATGTGACCACCCCATCTCTTAAAAATGAAGTTAGGGTTAGCTAACTAGTTAAATTAAATTGTTAGTTTACTAAACTATCTAGCTGTTAATTAGAGTCACTGGTTCTGTTAAAACCCCGTTAAATCAACCATTGGTTAGGTAAGTCAATGGACAACAGTTCACTGCTTATCTTCGTCTAACGTTAATGTTATTAAAAGCAAACGTAGTTAGCGTTAGCTAGCGTCAACTTACTTTGATTAGCTAGCCAAATATTATTCTGTAGTTAAACAAAAAACGCAAACCCGAGACAACAAATACTTCAGAGGAGTCCAAAGTAAATTGAAGAGGGACTTAAATCAGGTTTTGATCAAATCAGTTTTGAAATCAAACTTTAGATTGTTGAACAACCAGTGAACTGCTGCTATAAATAGCAAAAATTCTTACCGAGACGACTCTTCGGCAAAGCCTCCATTCAGAAGCCTAATTTTACAGTATAAAACTCCATTTACAAAGGGAATAGATGATAACTCCTCCAAGTCGAAGTCTACTTTAAATTTAAATCGCTTTTTCTTCATTAGGATGAACGACATGCTGGTTCCTGAACGCTGGGGACTGTCGGTGCAGAAAAGCTGAGAGACTGCGGTCCGTGCTATCTGCTGCTCGCTCAGCTGTAGCTGCATCGCTGCAAACACGACTCAAAGTTCAAATCTCCTCCTTCCCACCCACTGAAAAATAAAACATGACGTGAAGGAAATTCCGTGGTTTGATTGGACACTGCAGCTGCACGAACATGAGAACTACCGAGGTGCGTGAACACATCACGTTGTAGTTTGACATGCATTGAAAACGCCCACTGACGGCCCGGACAGGACAAACGCTGCTTTCTGCATTAAAAGCCATTCATAAAGGTTAATGCACTGAAATAACACTATTTCCCTGACCGCAAAAAGGAGAAGTCAGGAAAACAGAGGAAAGAGTATCCGTCATTTAGCAGACACATAACAAAAAGAAATATTGCATAAGGTGCTCACTGAAATACTGTCAGATATTTTTTTTTTTTATTTATAGTAGTTAAAACACTTTAATGATTTGAGCTAATTCTGTAGAGTTGATATACTGTAGGATAGTTTATAACAATGCATCGTACATAGGCTATTTTCCAACATGACTGTGTTTTGTATGTAAAAACTTGACAAACAATTAACTCATTACTTACCTCTGAATTACCTCTGAATTGCAGACATGCATAAGTACACAGTGCAATAAATGGAAATTTAAGTAATTTCTTATCTGTGGTTATCTGTGGATGGTTATGAAAATAGTTTAATAAATATGGGCTTATACATTATAAAAATACACAAACTAAATTAACATTCTACTCAACCAAAGGATTTGTACAGTCATAACCAGTGCTTCTAGGCCCTAATGAATTTTTAATCAAAATACCCCCTGGATTAAATAAACATCCACTCAGTAATACCAGTTTAACTGAAATGTAACACTTCACCGTTTTGTTGACGGGCCCAAAGACCACACGTACAGGGAGGGGCCCCTGATTTTTGTTGTGTGCACCACCTTTTTTGCGATTTAATACTGCCCTCTAGTGAGAACCAGCGTTGTTGCGTTATAGGAAATACGATGCTATGTGTTTCAAATGACACACGTCGATATAGATGGAAAGATTAAATGTCCTGCAGAATGCGCCCTCACATATCACGCAAAGTGAGGGTCAACTAACTGATGGTAAAATCTGCCGTGAGATGCATAAATCGGATTATGCATGTGGTTAATCTTGGGATTGTTTATTTCATAACTCTTCTATTTGACCACCGCTCCTTCTTTTCCGCAGAAAACGTCGAGTACCCTCCGTCGGCTGTTGCTCCGCCCTCGATTACTGCAGCTCCCCCGGAACGCTACGGAATACACCTTCGCATGGAACAGCTTGCAAAATAAAAGAATTATGGAAACACGTGTTTCATCACAAACACCGAGCGAATTTCATTAGGATTTATGAAAACCTTTCGATATGGATTAATAATAAGGTCCTGACTACTGAACGGCTGTTCTGGACGTTACTTCCACATTGGCCCTATCATGTATCAGACGTTACGGACGTTTTTACTATCAAATGCCCGGTGCTGGGATGCCGACAGTGAGAGGTCATATCAGGACCTGTTTGACAGGCTCGATACCAATAATGATGGGAAGGTGGATGTCGCCGAATTGCGAGCGGGCCTTAAGGCAATGGGCATATTCCGGCACGGTGCTGCACAGGTAAAACTCAGGAGCTATAAGGTCCTACACAGACAAGAGTTTCAAGTCCTGGCCTGCACGCTATGCATAAGTTACAATGCGAGTAGTATGATATTCTGACTGCGTGTGTGTGTGTGACTGACCCTGATATTACTGCAGCAAGTGAACGATTAGGTTTGTTGTCCTGCCTGCAGAAAATTGTGTTGTCCGGTGACCAAAACAAAGATGGGAGTTTGGACTTCAGCGAGTTTACCAAATACCTGAAAGAGCACGAGAAGAAGTTGCGGCTGACATTCAAGAGCCTGGACAGAAACAACGATGGTAGGAGATGGGTGAAGCCTGCTGCAGGAGTTGCCTCATTCTAAAAAATACTTGGCACGAGTGTTCACACATAATGACACATGCCTGCAATGTTTATAGATCCACAGAGCCACTGTTTATATTGCAGCATGTTTCAGTAGAGTTCTTTATGTCATCAGGGCGCATTGATGCCTCAGAGATCCAACAATCCCTTGCTGAGCTGGGTATACATGTCAGCAGAGAGGATGCCCTGAAAATATTACAGAGGTTTGATCTCCATGCCTATTCACTAAATTATTACTAAGATGGTCCTTGTGTAATTTGAAGACTTTCTATGGATGACAAGTAGGCTTAGTGCAGTGCAACATAATAAGCCATCAGTTCATTAGGTAAAATGTCTGTGTGTTTCTGTAGCATGGACATTGATGGCACCATGATGGTGGACTGGAATGAGTGGAGAGAACACTTTCTGTTGTACCCTGCCCACAACCTGGAAGAGATAATACGCTACTGGAAACACTCCTCGGTATGGGCCATGTAGAAACACGCTCTCAAATCCATCCTGTACTGTGGATTTTCTCTGCAGTTGACATTTTTGACGCAGTGTGTCCATGATAATTAGGTCACAGCACTACACTGCCTCCTTCACTTATTGCATATATAGCTATTATTCATGGGTTTACCACTTTACTGCAAAGAATATTTGCTTAATATCTTAATAGAGCATGTATTTGAATGTTTATAAATCCTTATAGGTAACAAGAACAGATACATTTGCATTCTCATACCATAAACGTGTCACAGTAGTGCCCTCTGGACACTTTCACTAACTGCATAAACCTGTTTGTTTCCCTGCACACTAAGTTTTCAATGCACCCTGTTTGGCACATCCTGCCATTTCTGTGATAGGGATTTTACAAGCAGTTCTAGCTAAAATATAGGGATCTTAACTCATTTCACAATCACAACTGGTTTTTTAGCCTTTTTCAAACTGTAGACTTTTCTTTGTGCAAGTTTTATCAAACATATAATGATATAAGCATGTAATGATCAGTTTTACTGGTGCCCATAAATAAACCTGGGTAAATGTGTTTATGTGATTACTAGGTGCTGGATATAGGTGACAGTCTTACCATCCCTGATGAATTCACAGAAGAAGAGAAGACTTCAGGTGGCTGGTGGAAGCAGCTTGTTGCAGGTGCAGTAGCGGGCGCCGTCTCTCGCACTGGTACTGCACCTCTGGACAGGATGAAAGTCTTCATGCAGGTGAAGTATATAAAAAAAAGGTCAAATCTATTGTTTCCTTCAATAGATGCATGTAGGAAGGTCCTGTACAATGTATCCATTTTTACTGCAGGTGCACTCCTCTAAGTCCAATAGAATAACTCTGCTGGGTGGCTTCAAGCAGATGATCATTGAAGGTGGGCCAACTTCACTGTGGAGGGGAAATGGAATCAATGTTTTAAAGATTGCACCCGAGACAGCGATCAAATTTATGGCATATGAACAAGTGAGTGACTGCTTCTATAAAGCAAAACATTTTCTTTATACATTTGTTATTATTATGGCATGTTAATAAATATCAGGGCAGATTAATTATTTATTTTCTTGCCATTTGTGTTTTTGTCGCAGTATAAGAAGTTGTTATCATCAGAGGGTAAAAAGACACAGACACACCAGAGGTTTATGGCTGGTTCTCTGGCTGGGGCCACAGCACAGACAGCCATCTACCCAATGGAGGTAAGATGACTTTGGTGTAAGTTTTTTGTCATACTCATTCACTGGATGAATTTAAATAATCACATCAGCTCTGTAAGGTTTTCTCAAAAACTTAAAAGGTACCACACAAATCAAAATATTCTGTACAGGTACTAAGTGCCTTGATTTTTGTGCTTTTGTACTGTTTCTCTTTAAGGTATTGAAAACTCGACTGACTCTGAGAAAAACTGGCCAGTATTATGGTATGTTTCATTGTGCTAAGATCATCCTGAGGAAGGAGGGTGTTAAAGCTTTCTACAAGGGCTACGTTCCAAACTTACTGGGCATCATTCCTTATGCCGGGATAGACCTCGCTGTTTATGAGGTATGCAGACTTTATGATGTATTCTGCCGCTGTGGCGATGTTTCATAAAAGAGTGCACTTTGTTAATTTAACTCAATAAATAAACATGTAAGCACAATAAACCATTTCATCTTGGATTGCAAGGCTGCTTTAAATTTAATCAGGGAAATACATTTTTGTGTTACACTGATATATGGCACTTTGTCTCGCCTGTGTCTCAGAGTCTAAAGAACACCTGGTTGTCATATCATGCCAAAGACTCAGCTAACCCCGGAGTTCTGGTGTTGCTGGGCTGCGGGACCATCTCTAGTACCTGTGGCCAGCTGGCCAGCTATCCACTCGCACTTGTACGCACACGGATGCAGGCAAAAGGTAAACTCAGGCTGACATTTGAAAACAGTGATGGCAAAACTTACATTGACCATAGTTGCACACTGCACAATATTTATACATTAGTCAGGATTAGTGTGTAGTGTAGGGCGCAGAGTGTATATGGGCTGCAACAGAGAAGGGTATCCTTCTGTCATTTACACAAACTGACATATAGAAATAACATAAATTCTGCATTTTCAACTAGCGAACCCTCTATTATACCAGTCTCCTACATGGAGCACAGAAATAAAAACTGTGTTTAGTCACTGCACTGCCTCTCAAACTTAATATTCCTTTTCAGCATCTCTGGATTCATCAGACCAGCCCTCCATGAGTTCTCTGATGAAAAAGATTGTAGCCAAAGATGGTTTTTTTGGACTCTACCGGGGCATCCTGCCAAACTTCATGAAAGTCATTCCTGCTGTCAGCATTAGCTATGTGGTTTATGAGTACATGAAGACTGGCTTGGGAATCTCCAAATGATACTGCACGCAAATAAAGAGAACATTTACTGTATTTGTCAGACTTGAAAATGCCTGAAATAACTCTAAGACAAAAGACAAACATCAAACATACAGTGCATGACTTCCACCTGCTGGCCCCAGAGTTCAGTGGGTGGAAAACTGTATGCATTGCAATAAGGATGGTCTGACAGTAGCTAAAGCATTAATCATTTGTGGTGAGCATGCATTGATTTTTATTCTACTGTTTAACACACTCCCAAAATTTTGACATGTTTGAAAAAAAACTTGACATTACAGTACTGTACATAAAAACATACGTACAATGTAGAACATACAAAACATAATAGGATGTTAAACTTATGCTACTGTTGTTCTTTGAAAATTGTGATCAAATCAAAGCGGTAGCTTACGGTAGCTGCTGTGAGTTATAGTCTTATTTTAAAATATTTTATATTAGGTTAAACATAAAAATCCACACCTTTTAGAAGTAACTTAACATTTTTCATTCATCAGCTCTAGAATAAGACCAGCTCCGGACAAACAGTGCTCCATTCAGCAGCTGTTGACTAAAAATAACTGGCCCTGAAAAATCAATACTTGTTAACACTGGAATACTGTGTCCATGAAGACACACGTATATTGTGCAATCTGAAAACGTCCGCATTCTGCATTCAACAATCATTTAAATAAATATTTAAATGTGCCTTACAGCTTCTTAGTGTAAATCTTCTAACAACAGCAGATATGTTTTTACTATATATATATATATATATATATATACATATATATATGTACTGTATGTCGTATACCTGTTTTCATTATTATTTATGGATGATTATTTAAGGTTATAATGGTTATTGCTGGTAACAGTTGCTCACTGGACAGAAATGCTTGCGAGGAGCATGTTTTTTTTTTTTCTTGTGTGACTTCTCATTTCAGCACACCAAGTTACAATAATTTTTGTTACTTGATCTTTCACCAAGCTCAGTGAATGAAATGTTTTACTGCCATGTAAGATGATGTGTGTCAGTTTTTTTCTGTGTGATGAAATACATTTATAGGGATCCTAAAAAAATAAATAAAACTGGTCTTGACTTGAGAGCACAGGTTGAGTTCGGCTTCTTCTTCTTCACCGGTGTGAAGATTCTTGATGTGTTGAACAGCTACACCTATGGGTTAATAAACACAAAACACATGCAGAGCTGAAATGTAATAGTATTGGTGTTTGGCAGCACAATATAAGTAACCAGATCATAATAATATTTTAGACAGTTAAAGTTTTTTGTTTTTATTATATTAGTGTACAGGTGTTGTGAAAATTAGACCTTAATAATACAGTAACTTACACTATATATTATAGCACTGTGTGAGGATGTTAAATAGACAACACACTTCAGAGTTTAATCCAATCTATCAATCCAATCAATGTCAAGACCACAATTATATAACTGGCATACAAATTTAATTTAGTCATCACATTAGGCTCACAACTCAATTCATTCTGCTGCTTTGAATAGCTTTTTGCATCTCTGTGAGAATACAGAATAAACAACCCTCAGTTCTGGCCTAATAGTGTCCATGGTTGGAGTTTCCTCACGCTCGACCCAGGAGTCCTTCACCCTGATGAAAAAATATGCTGACAATAATTTTGTCCTTGCCGCACACCGTAGTTTGGGCTCCCTTCGCGCTGCAGCTGTTGTAAAGAGGTGGGCCCTCTGCTAAAAACAAATATTAAAACAACACCAACTGGTATAGGTGAGTTTGTTCGCTCTGAAATTACTACATAGAGAATAAGTACAGTTTTCGCTGTAGTTTTCAGTCGATGCCGACATCGGAAATAACAGCTAGATAGCTAACAGTAAGCTAAGCAGCTATAAATACTCTCCGAGGTGAAACAGCTGAACCAGCCCAGGGACTTTAGTAAGTTGGACTGTAGCTCCTACCAACATATAAGATTAGGATTAGAGTCCTAAATACGATGTGTGTCTTAGTTTGGGACGTTAAATTTCTTGTTAGCGTGAGATAATGGTGTTGTGTTATGTCTGTCGCTGATGGTGTCTATATCTGATGGTGTAGGAGCCAGAGTTTGGCTTTTAACCTTTTAGCCCTTTGGGAAAACCAAACTAACGTTACTGTATTTAATGTCTATTACAAATACTAGACCCAGTTTTTCTTACCTGGCATGTAATGACTTTATAATGATGGCACAAACTGCAGCATAGATGTGTTTGTTATTACAATAATGGATCTGACACATATCTATGCCTTACTTCTAATACGCTGTCAATAGTATATCCAGGTGTTGTAGGACCACACGCACACAATGACCTTATTACTGCTCTATTAATGTTAATGAAGGCGTTTGTTTACATCGTGGCTGCTGCTTATCATCTTTGCAAACCTTATAAAGGCACAGGAAAAGTTATGATGTTATTATTTCTGTCTATGTTACATTTTCACCTTTCTTCCTAATTTCAGAAGGATACAATGTAATTATGACAATGATTCTCTTTTCTGTAGTACTATAAATAGTGAGGTATTATGGGCAACACAAGTGACAGGGTGTCTGGAGATCGCCATGGAGCCAAGGCCCACCGCTCAGACAGCAGCGGCAGTCACAAAGACCAAGAACCCAGCAGCAAAATGGTGGACAGCACAGATGACCCCAACATCTTCAACACCCACGGGCCGGAGTCGAAGGTACTGGTGGAAAAATACAGAGATACAGGTTATTGTATGAAACAGCTTTTTGATTTAAGTGCTGTGTGCTGGGTTTGATTTTTCTCAAAATGTCTTATTTGGTTTTAGGCGTTAGGAGAAAAAGAATTCACCCCAGATCTAGATGACCTGGTGAAGACTGGTCCTCAGGCTCGACCCACCGTGATCCGCTGGGCTGGCGGAGGGAAGGAGGTCTACATAGCTGGTTCCTTTAATAACTGGAGCACAAAGATACCATTAAATAAGAGGTAATGAGAAATGTCTTAGCTATAGCTGTCTGCACATTTTCACATTCATTGCCTTGAGTGGATGAATCCTGTGATAATTTCCTCAACTCTGCTACACTGTGTTTGCCAGTTGTTTTACTAGGGGGTGAAAACAAACACTAATGCATTCAAATTCTTTCTTCCTCCCTGCAAAAGCCATAATGACTTTGTAGCGATCCTGGACTTGCCAGAAGGAGAGCACCAGTACAAGTTTTTTGTAGATGGACAGTGGGTTCATGACCCATCAGAGGTACATTTTGTTTTGTCATTTTCATCTTACTGTGTATTTTATGTGCTTCCTCTGTAGGTGGACTTCTTTAATAAAGCTTATATTAAGGCAGCTCCTTAATATTGAACTAATAATATAGATGCATCCCACCTGGTTTCAATGAATTCATTTCCTTCTTTAGCATCTTGGTTTGTTAAAAAGACCTGTGCTGCTAATAAATGAATTAAATTGAATCATCACTGGTCAATAAATCTACTTATGGTTTGTTATGTTGGTAGTGCATCTAATTCCATCCAGTACCCAGAGAAATGTGTACATAGATTTATAAATAACTATAAAACTCTCAGTCATGACCTCTGGAAATATTCCTCTTTTGCAGCCTTTGGTAACCAGCCAGCTCGGTACCATCAACAACCTGATCCACGTGAAGAAGTCTGACTTTGAGGTGTTTGATGCCCTGCAGGTCGACTCTCTGGAGTGCTCAGACACATCAGGTCGGCCTATGTCCACACTGTCCCTGGACTCTTCATGCCGATTTTCATTTAGCTAATGAAGTGTATTCAACTGTTACTAGAAAATCCTTTTAGAATTGGTCAAAACCTTTTCAACAGAATGGTTATATCTGCTGTGTCCTCACAGATCTGTCCAGCTCTCCACCAGGTCCATACGGGCAGGAGCAGTACATCTTCAGACCGGAGGAGCACTTCAAAGCCCCACCAATACTCCCTCCTCACCTCCTTCAAGTCATTCTCAACAAGGACACCAATATATCTGTCAGTGTCTATACCTGGCCTGTTACCACATCTATCTATTTTAACACATTAACTAACAGTATTTACCTGAGGCCTTGGATTTGCCCAGTCTTTGTGGTTTGTAATTTTTCCTCTTTCTCTCTTGTCAGTGTGACCCTGCCCTGCTGCCTGAACCCAACCATGTCATGTTAAACCACCTTTATGCTCTTTCAATAAAGGTAGGTTCACAGGAAACACCTGGAGCTTTTCTGACTGTCCAGATATAACTGGTAGTACATGAAATGTTAGACCCATAGAGAACAGCACTTTTCAATCCCTTTCTATTCAGTATGGCCAACAGGTGCCTGTATTGTCTATTACATGCGGTGATTTAATCTCAGGTTTCCTTTACCTTGACATGAATTATTTAATGATTAAAGCTCATAATCCTTTCCCTCCATTTAAATAATTGTTTTTTTTAACCTTTAAATGTCAGTTCAGAATTTGAACATGCTGAACCTCATACTTAAAATCTTAGTTGTAAAGCAAGCAAACGTGTTGTGCTAAACATGCTAGTTATTATCTGTCATGGTGTGTTGACCAGTTTCGCAAACTGAAACCTGTCTGTTTGGTTTGGGCCCTGCTCATGGCCACTTGTTCCTATGTTGTTGTCTCTCTCTCTGTGCAGGATGGAGTGATGGTGTTGAGTGCGACTCACAGATACAAGAAGAAATACGTCACTTCTCTGCTTTACAAGCCTATCTAAGCCTCAGCTCAGGTGCTCCGCAGTGCTTTTAGAGAGCAGCATGTTTGTATTTTGCTGTTTATTTTTTCTTTTTTATCATCACGTTTAGCCAAATCTTGCACTGAAACAAGTTTACAGGTGAGCTGAAGACCGGTGGCTGTGGCTTCAAATTTTTTTAAAAGGTTGCACTTCTGTCCACAGAGGGCTCTGAAAAAAAGCAAGAGTGTGTGTGTGTGTGGGTGTGTGTGTGTGTTCGTGTGTGTGTAGCCTATCAAAGAGAGATCAAAACCATACTGTGGCTTTTAACCTGTAACATCCACAGACGGACAAGAACCTGACTACATCACTGTGTGTATTTATTTGAGTGTTTGCGGGACTTTGTGATTATTTGCATGTTCGTGTGTAAAAAGAGCTGTGTTTGTGTACATATGCCATCGTGACTGGTAGAGGATTAGTGAATGATTAATTTCACAATTGCTGTAATTTTGATTGTTACTGAGTGGGTGAACCTTCTGTGTTTTCACATTGTCCTTCAGTTGATTCAGCTAAGTTTTGAACTGAGTGGCTTGATGTGTGTGTATGTGTTTTTGTTTTTTCTTGGAAAGTGCATGCAGATGAACAGAATGGCTCAGCCAGGCTTGTAGTGGAGAGGTGCTGGAGAAAGCAGCAGACTTGACTTTGCTAGAACATGAAGTGCAATAACCTGCTTGTAAAAACAAAAAAAAATACTGAACTTCAACTGTAGGTAAATTCAAAAGTATGATGTCCGGTTTTTTGTTTAAGAGGCAGCAGCGAACATCATCTGATGTATTACATAAGTCACATTTCTTTTAGTTACGTTTATGTAGCACCAGTCTGTTTCAACAAGAAAACCCAATTGCTAGATGAGAAATAGTGGTCAAAGGGCAGTGTTTAATTCTGCTGTTGCCTTTGTTTTAACACAATTTTGTAAGCACTTTACCATCCTGTGACGACGGGTGTCAATCTAAGCTTTTACTATGCAGCAGATAACTTGTACTGTAGATTCTCTGGACTATAGACCCAAGTTGTGTTTTGTAATTGCTTTTTTTTTAGTGCTTTTAATGCGTGTGCATCTGTATTGAGTTCTTTTTATTAAAATGAATGTATCTTGTGTTTCTGTTACATGTACAGTCATACGCAGGTGTGTACTCAAACTTTTAGCTTGCTGCTTTGCATGTGAGGAATGTCTGCAACATATGGCTCTCCTACCAAGCGTGGGTCATATTCAGAAGCAGACTGACTGCATACACCTCAGAGTGTGATCTGTGGCACATTTTCAGAAGAATTAACAGGGCTATGAGGAGGAATTGTTGCCATGAATTTAAACATTGTACTAACCGTGCTTACCTGTGCCCTTTAATAATCATCCTCTGAATTTTGAGATACGATCACTTTGAAAGTTATTTTCGTCACTTGTAATTTGTGTTTTATTGTTTGCATTTACAGTACAGTATCTAATACACACCCATGGTTGATGCACTCTACAGAACTGTAAAAGGGGCTTTTTATAAATCCCCTGTTGGTGACGCTCTGAAAGTATATTGTGATTGTCAAGCCCAGCCATGAAGTTTTTGTCCAAAAGGTGTGTATCGTGGAAATGATAAGGGAGTATAGACAGGCATCATGGATGTAGTGTTGTAAAGCTAAAACCAAAACTTGAATTTTACATCAGTTTCATGAATGTTTCAAAATGCTTTGCAGAACCAGTGTGAAGATCCACTGTATGCTGTATTATTTGTTTGCAAATAAAGAGAGGACACGCTCATCCTAACTCGTGTCATTTTGTTTTTTCCCTTTCTTTATGTAATCTGGATTAAAGACAAACTTAGGTGTAGATTTGTTCAGTTTAGGCTTAAAACTTACATGTTTAGACATTTAAATGTAGTTTATAGGTTAATTTTGGTCTAACACCAGCTGGAAAGTTGTTTTTTTGCTTTTCTCCAGTGCTTTAACTTCTGACCTTGCTGGCTGAAGTATAAGGGCACCCCAGGGTGTGTCAGTATCACTCATGGTTGTGCAACAGTCTGGTGAAAAGTTACTCTTTACTGAACTAAGGTGCAAACTTCTATGCTTTATCAACAATCAGAAGCCAATTGGAATCCAAAGTCAGTATAAACAAATTAGAACCAACACACTACAGTCAACAACAACAATAAACACAAGCTTTAAGGGTTTTATTCATTCTTTCCCCAAATCTTTCCTTGATAATACTCAGGCCAACACAACACACTGTTAACTGTCATCAGAGACAGGATCCATATGAGTCCTGTATCGGCTTTCTAGTTCTTTATGCGTAAACTCATAGACAAAGCTGCATTCCAGTCACATAAAAGCGGCACCAATCAAATAGCGCTATATACATACGCAACTCAGGACCAACAATACACTTTTTCAAACTATGGTTTGTTTCCCTTCTTAGTAACAAATAGCGGTAAGGCTTTGTTCACGCTCTAACAAGGTGCTTTGTGGTTCCAGTGTTTCACAATCTTTCCTGAAACTTTGCCCTTTACCTTTTTTTAATTCCAAAAGGAAGTGTCAAACGTTGTTCTTTTAGCTTTATTATAGAAATACTTGGCAACTTCTGTCTTTTTCTGAAGACTCGAGCGCAAACAAAACCTAGTTTGGCAGATCTCAGGTAGACAAGCAGTAATTCAAGGCAATTTCTACTAGTGAGAGGAGACTGAAGAAGCTCTCAAGATAAAGGCAAGCGAAGCTACGTCAATCAGAGCTTTTTTTTTTTTTTTGGGTGGACTATATACTGTGATCAGTGTCATAAATATGAAGGCATAGTTTGATGTGGCTAGTTGATTCAAAGTGACATTATCCTCTAACATACACTGCATATAAATCATACATTACAGGAAGTGAACATTCTTGTAATACAATTGTCTTTAACATGAAAATAAAAAAAAATATGAAGCTATTGCACAGCTACCCAGACAATCAACTTTGCAAAAAGCAAATGTTGGATGTTTTTTTTTCACACACACACACACACACACACACACACACACACACACACACACACACACACACACTCAAACAAAAGTAAAGTTCATACAGAGAAAGCTGATTATTTACAGCAAACAATGGCTAATGTACAGCAAGAAAACACATCAAACAAAGTGAAATTCAGCTGTTATACGTGAGTGAATTAGAACAATGATCCCACCAGTAGCCTGCCAAAGTTCCTATCATCTATAACAACCTGATGACCTATATTGCCATTGCCATGGGAATGCTAACACGGCCTGAACCAAGAGAAATAACATAAGACAACAGCATTTGGCCTTGTGAGAAAAATCCACTTTGTTGATTTTTGGTCCAAAAAAGGAGCTAATTTCCATTGCACAATTTGAAAACAACTGAACCAGCTGTCTAACGGTTAACGTCTCTGTGGTTCAAGAGGCCCTTTGAAAAAAATCAGAAGACACCATGATAACCTTTCAGTCTGAGCAGACCTGGGTTTGTCATCCGCATGGATAAGGCAAGTCAAAGTGAAGTAAAGAGTTCAAAGTTCAAACTTTGGCAAGTATTGGCAATCCCCTGTTCTATAGCTTAAATTTTACCACTTACAATCTCTGTCATGCATTAATACTCCTGAAAAACGAAAACCCACATATTATGAGTGGAACTAATAATCCAGTGTCAGGCAAAGAAAAGTTAATAATCCAGCATGGTCACTCAACAAACAACATTATTGCACATGCTCGTATATGAACTCCTACAGAAGAGCCTGAATTTAACCTAGTTCCATTTCAGCACTTTATCCCAACCTTTTGTTTAAAATATTTCTTGCTTACAAATCACAACTGACCAAATAGAAAGTGGCCTTAAAGTATTTTACAGGTCCAACTCTTCATTCTTTAGTCCTTCCATGACACCAATTTGATACCTCCAAAAAAAGCATTTTCAGGAGCTAAAATGAGAAACTTGTGACTAAAATGGAACCATTCTCTTCTTTTTGTTCTGCTATTCTAACCCCTGGCTGATGGCTGACATACCATTCATTAGCTTAGTCTACAAACACAGATATAGTCACTACATGACTATGTAGCGGTGGCCCCTACATTCCTCCTCCGTGTCTAGTGATGCATTGTGGGTGTTGTTGTTCTTTGCATTGCATTTGCAAAAAAAGGATTTTCCTCTTTAATAAAAGTGCCACCAGAAGTAAGTAAACTTGCATTTCAGTGGCAGTCAGTGTTAAGGACGTGTTATCTTTGAGTGAGCTGTGCTCCATCACACACACATATGGAAATATATGTGTGTACATGTGTGCAGAATTCCTCTCACAAGCCTTTTTAAACATGCACGAACACCTATTCTGTCCACAGGCTGTCTGGCTCCCAGCAGAGGATGCTTTTAGATACAGATCTGGGGTGGACACTGTCCCAGAGACATTTTATTTTAAGTCATCCCTTCCTTCAACGTGGACTCTGTAAAGTCTAAATTTCTAATAATACAGGATAAACTGTCACTACTGATGATAAATGGTGCTAGATCGAATTAACATGCTTTTGCAATACAAGCCTTTAACCAGATTGAAAAGACACATCTAGTCTGTGATCAGTGTCTAAGAGCATCTTCCACCAGCTCCATCAGTAGGACGCACGTCAGTGAAACCATCAGAGGCACTTTTCAAACACCTTCTTCTGTCACACACGCAAGTCAAACTGCTGACTGTATCACTCAAAGACAACAGCGCATGTGTTGGTAGGAGTGGGTAGAGAGACAAAGCTGTTGGGAGGGTGAAGAGAGTTGGTAAGGCTCCAGGTGCACATTATACTGTGCACATACTGCCCAAAGGAGGGAAGGAGGCCAATACTCATATGGCTTGAGGAAGGTAAGACAGACTGGGAGGAGGGCGGGCTGGTGTGAAGGGCTGGAAGGAGAGTGTGTGTGGGGGTTGGCTGTTTAAGTATATAGAGGTCAGAGGCGTTAGCATTGAGGCTGGTTCTTTAAAAAGTCTAAAGCAGACATTGGCTGCTGCGCTTCCTCGCTGCTGGGCGCTGATTGGCTGCAGTCCCAGCAGCTCCGGAAGCCCCGCCAGTCTTCAGGAAACTGCAATCAGCAGACTGCCCTGTGGCAGCAGCTCCTGGGTCCTCAGCTGGATTTAGGGACAAAACGTAAGAGAGAAAACAAGATGTTTGTTACTATTCAGCAATCCAGATAGGAGATTGTAAAACTGACAATGTACTGGAGAGGTGATGTTAACGGAATAGTTCAACATTTTGGTAAATACTTGTTTGCCTTATTGCAAAGTTAGATGGTTCATGGATGATGTCAAATCTTGCTCAACAAGAAAGCAAAATTGTATTTCTCAAAATGTGAAATTATCACTTTAAAAACAAGCAACACCACAGAGAGTAGCAGGGTGCTGTGCTTAAAGGTAGCAGTAATACACTTCCAAAGTACAACTTCTTGCAGATGAAGAGCTGAGAATGATTAGAGAATTAGCAATGGTGTTAATCCAATCGCTTGTCTCTCTCTCTCACACACGCACACAATCTCACCCACACACACACACACACACACACACACACACACACACACACACACACACACACACAATCACACAGACACACAGTCAATGCTCTGCTGCGTATCCTGTGTGAGTAAATTGCTTAATCCTAAAACTGCAGGTCACATAGATTTGTGTGTACATCTTTGGGTGAAAGTGTGACAGCACACACACACACAATGGAAACTATGCAGTGTGGGATTATTTTAGTCATCACTTGTTCAGGGTCTGAAGCTGTAAATAGACTCAACCTTAAATACATGAACATGCAGAAGTAAACAGCACTTTGGTGCGGTGACACCTTACTAATGTACATGGGAGTGTATATAATTTGGTGTCAGTGCTATTGGCCTTGTTGAAACCCTTACTCAACCAGTTAACCAGCTGCTAAGCTGGTTACACACCAGATATCTGGTCTCCCTATGGTAATGTCCCCTGTAAAAAAACAAGGTGACCACACAGAGACTTGATTACATCAACCTTTTGACCCCACATGATGTTTCTCAATGCAGACTGACTGAGCGTGATGCAGTAGGGAGCTGTCCGTGTGCGGTCAGCTTGTTTTCTACACAGAACCTGAATAATGCCACGCCACGACCCACATTATCTCCCATGTGTCATTTCTGTCTAATACACACTGTAATAAAGCAGAAATGTCACAAAATGTTTTGCATTTTGTTTTTCAGGAGTTTGTTGTCAGATGGGATGCTGAAGCAGTGATGTGATTAGAAGCAAATCCACACAAAGGTAAAAGCTGCCCCAGAAAACACAAATTTACCTTAACATAATTTAACCAGAAGAAGAAATACTACACCTATGGTCCAGTTACTACAGCAGAGTATCTGGGACAACGTCTACCTATTTACAAGACGAGATGCAAGACAATTACCAGCATAAGGAGAGGAAGAGGAGCAGCTTAGAGAGGAAAGTCTCTGCTCATTCTTCTGGTGGTTTACAATGAAAGGAGAAGGGAGAGGAGAGACAAATGCAGGACGAAGGATCAAGTGACACAGAAAAAGCCAACAGGGATGACTTTACATCAAAGGTTTCAGAACAACAAGGTCATCACAAAGTCGATTATTGACTGACAGATGCAATATGCACCCAGATAAACTAACAGGATGTAAAATATAACTGAGGGTGCATTTAAAGTGGCTTACCTCTAAATTTGTTCTTGCTTTCTTCAGCACATCACGAGTCCTTGATACTGCAAAAAACAAGACAAATGACGGTAAAGTAAACAACAACACACATTGTGTTTTAATATAAAGTCAACAGAGGCCTGTATTATAGCTCTGTGGATGATCAATTGCCTCCCCATCGAAGCTCCGACCTGGAATTTCTCTGCACTTCCAGGACAGGACAAACAATGTCATCTGCTGAGAATCTCTCCTTCACACCTCCCTAATTCATACCTTATTAGGTCTGTTGTTTTACACTTAGCCTTTATACACTCTTTTTCTGTCACTCTGCCACACATGCACAGAAACACTTACACTGGTTGACAATGAAGTGCTCCATGCTCTCCTTGGTGCGGCTGGTGCTCCTCAGCCTCTGAATCGTGCCCTTAAGAACCTCTTCCTGCTCTGACATACGCAGTTTTAGGGACAGGATCTCTTCCTGCATACACTGCTCCTACACACACACACACACACACACACGCACACATGCACAACCATTTGTTACCATGTTGCAGCTGTATGACTGTCAGAAATCCTGCGGAACAGGCCAGTCATACAATAATATAATGTCTTGTCCAAACCTTCTTAAGGTTTTGGATGGAGGGATCGGTGCTGGGCAGAGCTGCCCTCCAAAACATCTTCAGCAGAGACATCGCCTCCTCCAGGATCTGCCTCAGAGTCTTCATGTTGGACAGCAGACTCTTCACACAGCCATAGCCCAGGACCTGTATATAGTCATTAGGTTACTGGTTAGTTGTCACGGTTTGTGAAAAAAAATATATATTTGGCTGTTTGGATCTCACCAGGTCACTGCTCTGTCTCTGGTTGTCCTCTAGCAATGGTGGGCTGAGGCAGGCCTGCAGGGTTGCCTCCATGCGCTGGACAAGGCTCCGGCCCTCTAAAACCTGCTGCTGCAAAGCAGTGAAGTCATCCACATGGCCGATGGTGTGGCGGCCGTTACGATTTGCAAACGATCCATCTGGGGCCTCTCCCTCCAGCTCAGAGTGAGGGTCCAGAGGGTCTGCTGGGGACAAAACAGCTGGAATGTATTTCAGAAGGGTTTTAAATGAATGAATGTATTTTTGGTATTGTAAGACAGAAATTTAGGGACTTCAGCAGTGGTTAAGTGGTGACTGGCACATTAGAATCATTACAAGGAGTTATTGTTACAAAGCAATATGCTCTTTATAATAAGCCGACAAATTAAAAACAGATTAGGCTGTAGTCATGCAGTTGCAGTGTAAGTCACACCATTGGCAGTGCTATGGCTGTCGTCCAGGTCTGAGTAGGGAGGACCAGGCGATCCACAGTTAAACAAACCAATGTCTCTGACTGGTGGAGACGGAGCTGGGTCTGTGGAGCACACAGATACACAAAGCAGGCTTGGACACACAGCAAACCACACCACAGCAGTGTATGTTGGCGTCATACTTAGAGGAGGCTGTCTCACCGTGCAGCAGCTGCCGTCTGTAGAAGTTTTCTCTCTGAGGGCTGGCAGTGAGGGCCGAGAGGGAGGGAGTCCGAGGAGAGACGACACCCAGTTTCTGCTCCAGCTGCTTGTGGAGCTCCAGCTGTTTGAGGGCACTGTTCTCTTGGACGCTGTTTTGCAGTTGGGCCCGCAGACTCCTCACCTCCCCAAGCAGCTCTCCCAACTCCACTGGCAGACCCGGGAGCTCACAGATGTAGCCTGAGGACCAAAAAAACCAACCATTGGAGAGACTGGGACATACTTCTGCTTCAGTGCTCTATGGGGTCGGGAGGTTTCATTGCAATACAGCAGCACTATAAAGGTTTGATTTACATTGCTGTCAATGGGTAAATGTTTCAGGTTACAAGTAGAGAAGTTTGTAATTACAGCATCAGTCCAACTGCTCTCAGTAATTCTTGTTACTATCACCAGATGGCGCCAAAGTAGGGAGCTCCATAGGAAGTCCTACACATAGTGCCTCAAAATGTGATTCAAAGGCAATTGTATTAAGCATAACTCATGTATAATGAATATTCTGACCTCTGTTGACCTTTGTGCTGGAACACACTCGATCGTACACTTGCAGTTCACTCTGCAGGGAGTGGATGAGATCGCGGCTCTCACACAGCTGCTGCTGCAGCAGAGAAACTTCATGCTGGAGCCTGAGGACGAACATATACAAATTCTGTGTGGTCACAGCCTAGACACATAAACACAGACAAGCATGCCTCTCTGCATGCCTGTGAATACACCAACCTGTTGGTTTTCTCCTGACTGGCCTGCCGCTCCTGCCTTAACGTATGTATCTGCTGTCCCTGCTCCTGACTGTGAGCCTGAAGTCGCCTCAGCTCCTCCTTCCACTGCTCAGCCTCCAGCTCCGCTTGCTTCAGGCGGGCGCGTGCTGTGAACACGGCCTCCCGCAACTGCACCACCTCCTCACATGTATCTGAGGGAAGGACAGCATACAGGCTTTATGTAAACACTCACAAAGTAAAAAAAAAAAAAACAAAACGTTTTTTTTGTTAGTTTTCAGACAGAGCACCTGTGCTGGCCTGCAGGCGTGACTGCAGACCCAAGTTTTCTTCCTTCAGGACTCGGATCTCATTGGACAGTTGAGTGACAGTGTCCAGTCCCTGGATGTAGATGTTAGTTGGTGCCCCTGGACAAAATGCAGGAGTCTTTTAATGACATTTCTAAGAGAAGGAAGCATGACCAGACCAGTGTCTGTGGAGACAAAAGTACCTCCATCACGCCCAGTGGTGGCCAGTCTCTCTTCTAGCTGTTGTCGGAGCCTCTCGTTGGTCCTAATGGATTCCTCCAGACGCTGACGGAGACACTTCACCTCCCGCAGGTGCTCCTCTATCAAATTTACCCCTGGAAACAAAGAGATTATAATATTCCAAGTATCATTAGACACTTTGACTCAACTAGGTGGACTGTATGTGTGTTTGAATGTACAGTGAGTCAATAAAAATAAGATTTGCTATTTATATACCAGCTAGTTATCCTTATATTTATTCCTTATATTTGTGCATTTTTTTCTGAAGTGCTGGTGCTCTTCTATTTTCTTTTTCAATTATACCACCTTATTTTTTTCCATGTCATCCCCCAAAACCGTCAAAATATGATTTTCACTTGATGTTATTGGCTTATGACATTAATACCAATAGGAAAATAACTCATACAATATAACACCTGCAAAGCTGTTTTCTGGCTGGTGTGCAGATGGACCAGAATAGTTTCCGAGTGGCTGAACCAAGTTCTCCATGTCCCATAAAGCTGCACTTGTTACTAGGCCTGAGTCAGACTTCAGTGAGTGGCCTTCAGGGACGCTGCCCAGGTGGTATGGTTGAAAGGCATGATGGGATAGCTGGCTGTAGCTGGACAGGTTGTGCTGGTTTTGGGCACCAGGTGAGAGCGTGAACAGAGCCTTGTCATGGGGAACTGCAAAGCCTGAAACCATAAACACACACACACACACACACACACACACACACACACACACACACACACATACACAAAGGTTACAGGAGTGAACATGATATGGAAACACCCAAAGGACAAGAGAGGTCTATGCAAGTCTGACGGATGTGGCACAAAATTAAGATTATGAAAGTTAAGTCTTTACAATCCAGAAATGAATTTCACACAATGCACGCTTTCCCCGGCCCCTCACCCCTGTTCTGCTCATTCATCTGTTTGTACAGCGTGTCCAGCTCTGGGCGAACAGCGATCACAGACAGGGCCCTGGGCCGGGGGTCAGAAGTGACTTCCTTACCCCAGACATCAGGGACAGAGGGGACAGAGGGAGAGGAGGAAACAGCCTCACTGAAAAGGGCTGGAGGAGAATGACAGGAAGGGACAGGTACAGAACATGAAGGCGGAGGAGGAAGAGGAAAAGAAACATGAATTTTGAGTACTTTGCAAGTTATAGCCATCTGTGAGTCCCATACCTCTGGAGGACTGACTGGACAAAGCCACAGGGGCTGAGCAAAGCATGTTGGGACAGCTGCTGGAAGACTTGAGGAGGCCGTGAGGAGAAGGGAAAAATGGACGGACTAGAAGAGGGGAATGGAAGGTGAATGGAAAGAAGAGGCATCTCACAGAATGAACGATTAAGCTTTAACCATACCATCCGGTTCTGATCCGTGTCCTGGCTGTCTCAGTCCGTGCTCCTCCTGATACTCTCTGGCATCTAAATCAGAGCACAGCTCCAAGTCTTCATTGGTTCTGTACTCGTCAGACACCAAAGATGTCCTGTCTGATTGGTCAGTTGTCTCGGAGAGGGCGTGGCAGCTGGACGGGGTCTCAGGACGCTGCTGCAACTTGGTGTGGAGTGACTCAATGATTTTATCTTTCTGTTGCAGCTCCTTACTCAGCCTACATGTGGATATGAGGAGGATAACAAACTTTAACACTGAACTGATAGTTAAAAATAAAATAATGTCCTAATGTATTTTATAACACTGCTTCCTGGCACCATTACATCCATATCAACAATCACTATTTTTTAACCAATTCGAAATCAATTCTTGATAACTGAGTAATTGTTTTAGTATTAGCTTTTTGAGAGTTTGATGTTGTCATAAACTGTAAACTGTATTTTTGGATTTGGATGATTTTAAACAAACTGCTGTAGTTGGATCAGAAATTAAACATCTAAGACTGTCTCTCTCTTACTGTTCTAGCTGTCTCTCCTGCTGCTCTTAACATTTAGAGTCCCAGTATGTTGGACTTTTCTTACAAAGCACAGATTTCCACAGAGGAGCCATGTGATCGTGAGCCCAGTCCAAATTCCTTTATGTACCACAACATATGGTGGGTACATTTATATGTCAAAATAAAACTGCAGAGAAGTCTCAGTAGTTACCAATACAGGAGCAAATGTCCAAATAACAGAAAGCCATAAATAAGTGACTTTCTGTATCTGATCCACCTTCCATTTGACAGGGTTCAACTGACTGAGGCACCAACAGTAAAAGACTGTCACACAGTGTTCACTGGTGGGAAACCTGCAAATCTTCTTTTGTAGTAAAGCAACTTAACAATAAAGATCCCTGCTGTGGCCTGTTAATCTCAACCTTCTGTCTCCTCTCGTGAACGGCTTCTTGCCTGCCACAGTGTGTCACATGACAAAGTCAAATCTCCTGTACGGAGTAAGGGCTCTACTAACTTCACAGTCTGTTGCCTTGTTGACACAAAGTTTTAAAGGTTGGGATTCATTTGTCCAGTAACCTAAATGCTTTATAACAAGGACAAAACATCCTTTTGCACACATACATTTACCATGTAGACATAACAAAACTGACTCACCGTAGGGCAAGCAACTCATGGCCCATCTTGTCATCGTGGCTCTCTGCACGATCACCTTTACAAACCAAACAGAAACAACATGGGAGAGTGAGACGATGTTAAAAACGTATGACAGTTTAGGCTGAAAACAAACGTAAAAACGTAAAACTGTGAAACATGAACTGTATTTCTGTGTGATGGACGAGACAGGAAGATGTTTCTTACGTCCACTGATCTTGATGACCACTCTTTGCGCCAGGGCAGTGCTCTGTGCCAGCTGTTCTCTAAAGCTCTGGCCCATGTAGTAATCAATGTCATTGGCTCGCAGGAGTTCCTCAAACGCCTGGAAGTTGTTGAGAAGGTTTAAGAAGGAGCAGGTTTAATAAGCTGAACACATATTGAAGTGCTCCTCTGAATTCTAGTCTTTCCATGTGTGACACCTGAGAAAATGACATTTAATTAGTGCAGGAGGATTTGCAGCACCTTTGTGGTGTCACCCAGGTGCTGGGTGAGGATATGGCAGACTCCTTGCCCCTCTCTCATCTTCTGCCTCAGATGGGACAGCTCACGAGCTTGTGCCTGGATCAGAGAGTTGTACTTCCTGTAAAGGAGGAAGAAGAACAATCAAGGGGATGCAAAGAACCTCAGAATTAACGGTATAATAATTTCACAAATCCTGGTATGTTTGCAGAACACTATGAGCTTTAAGTCATATAACTAACCATTCCCATGTACATGTAACTGATGCCACATAAAATTAAGGTGCCTCAGGAGATAAAAAGATTATAGCAGCACCAAGCTAAGCCTCACCAGACCTTCCTTCCCCTTTTATCAATTACCCAGGCCAGGTGGCACATTTGTCCTCTTCTGCTTGTCCTTTGCCCTCCACTTTGGAGCTCTTCAATTGAGCCTCTAGTGATGCAACTCGTGCCATCAGTTCTTGCAATTCCCTGTTGGGTTTGGACCCTTGAGTGTCAGACATCCAGCCTTCGTCCTCTTCTGCACCACTGGGGACAGGTGATCTTTCCAATGCCCAGTTAACCTGAGGAGGACGAAAATGAATCTAAAATACTAGTCAGTGATATAATTCTGCTTCTAATACATGCTGATGATAATGTTACAGTACCTTACGAGGAGTGCGCTCCAGACTGGAGGCGTAGTCGCTGGTGGCAGAGAGGGAGCGGACACGCAGCTGCAGCCCACGGATCACCTTGTGGCAGCGGCTCAACTGTGAGCGAAGATCCTGGACCAAATGCTGCTCATCCTCCATTTCATAAGCATTTTTGTTTCTGTTATTACCACCAGCATACCAGCTGCTGCCCCCACCGTCATAATGCTGTTGATGGGACAGTGAGGTGCACATCTCCAGATCATCAAACTCTGAGGGACAGAAAAATGAAGAGAGCGCTTATCTATGGGTAATGAGTGTATTTTTACTAGAGAAAAATTAAAATGATTATAGTTGCAGTGTTTCATCTGTTTGTCACCTGGGCTGCTGGCATCCTCTCTCTCTGCTTCATTCTCACTGCGACCACAGGTCTCATAACCCAAATCCTGGAGATCCACCTGCACCTGTTTACTGGCCTGCTGGACCGATGTCTCTGCTGAAGAGACATGCGAAAGAAAGTACCTGAATCTTCTTGATAAGTATTTGATTGTTATTTCTTGTACGCTTTTAGTAACATCTTTTATGCATGTTCCGGAGAGTGACTCACTAAGCAGATCCCTGTAGTCCTTCAGCTGTTCAGCCTGAGCCTGGACCGTGGCCTCAGAAACCATCAGCCTCTCCTGCAGCTCTCTGTTCTCCTGGTGGCTCAGAGCCAGATCAGAGCGCAGACGTGCCGCCTGCTCTTGGAGACCGTCGTCCATGTCATGCCAGAGTGCTCCCAACTCACTGCTGTGTCCAGCACACTCCAACTCCTGTAACAGAAAACAAAAACTGACTTGGAAAACAAGGAAGGATATTCAGTCATGCTTAATTGTGAGGTGTTTCTCTACTCCCCTAAAAATATTAGCAGATGGGTTGAAGGAAAAAATTGTTAATAGCTCTAATGAATTTGCAGTGAGATATTAAACTTTTCTGTTAATATGTATCACGTGTTACCGTCTCAGCCTGGTGTGTGTGATGATGGGACGTCAGTGCGCCCAGGTCCAGAGAGCATGGCCGTGCGCAGTGCCTCTTGCCTTGCTCCAGATTAACAAAAGGAGGAGCTCGCTTGCCCCCCGGCACTGACGATGTTTCCTCCTCTTCATCTTCTTCCTCGTCCTCCTCACTATCCTCCTCTTCCTCTTCTTCATCCTCCTCCTCTTCCTCCTCCTCGTTCAGGCTCATGTGATTCTTCCCTGTGTTGTTCCTCAGTCCCAGGGTGCCAGCTGGTCCTCGGCTTTCTTTCAGATCCTGGTTCTCCTGCTGCAGCTTCTGCAGTGCGCTCCTAGTAGAAGATGAAGCCAAATTGACAGTAAAACATAATGTCACAGTGACAGAGCTACTGTGTTACATAAATACAGTGGTTCCTACATAAAATGACCTCTAAACAATCAACTTCTCAGTTTCCTGAGGATCTCAGAGATAAACACCTCATCTGGGCCACGGACGTGTATCCATCCCTCTCCAGTTGTAATCTTATTTCCTCAAGTTGGCCTTCAAGTGTCTTCTTTGCCTCCTTGAGCTGCTCTACATCAGCGTCCTGTGACAGCGCTTGCCTCACCAGCCGTCCACTAACACTATCAGGTCCACAAGCCTTCACAGACGTCTAAAATAAAAAATGATTTATGTTACTATTCATTTCGTGGGGTAAGGTAGCACTTTCTCTTGGATTTAAATCAGCTGTGGTCACAAACTAAACTGAAATCGATGTGAAATGAAAACAGAAGTATTTACCTGAATGGAGGCCAAACTTCTGGCTGTCACTTTATCGTCATCTTCCTCAATGCTGTCTGTGAACTCGTCACTGCTGCCGTCTTCATCATCTCCCTCCTCCTCGTCCTCCTCCTCCTCCTCGTCTGTGCTGATGTCTGAAAACACAGTAACCATATAAGGAGAATATCCACTTGGTTTTTACTCTTTTGTTTGAATCCTAATCCACAGATTTTCTTGTTATTCTTTTATCTTCATATCTCTCCCTCTCCAGTGTCCACTCTCTCCTGTTCTTTCCACATCTATGTCCGTATGCTGAATAACAACGCTGGAAGTCATGGGACTAAAGGGAAATGTTATGTCATAGAGTGCCTGTCAGCCAAAAACTCACTCAAGGGGGTGCAACCCAGTATGTGTGTTTGTGTGTATGTTCATGAGAAAGACTTCATACACTTTAAACTGACATAAATGTAGTAGATGGTCATTTATATTTACACGCAAAGAGTTGGTGGCAACTGTGTGCTAATTTTGACTATGTATGCTTTTGTTCCATGTTGTTAAAAGTACTGTATACACACACACACACACACACACACTCTAAGAGTGAGAGGAACACATAGATGCATGTTGATTTGCTGCCAGAAAGCACAGGCTCAGTGGAAAGTGACTGTCAGGAATTTCAAAGGAAAACTCTTTTACATAATAGGCCCTGATGACACACAGGAGACACAGACCCAGGCACAACATACTGTACTGCCCTCACACAGTGTTAGATTGCTAGGCGTGAATAATATGTGCAAGGGTGAGTATCTCTACAGTTACAAAGTGCAGTAGTGGGCCTTTTTATGGTATCATTTCATAACCTGGGTAAATTCAAAGATAACCGGATGACTAAAATGTCTCTTAACTATTTTTAAATATATTAGGCATCTTTGTGCTGCCTGGGAGAAGGAAGGAAATTCACCACTGGGTTATTTTTGATTGAACAATGTGTTCTGCAAATTGAACTGACTGAACACTGGGCCCTGTTTACACACTGTGACACTTCATATTGTCAACACTCATAATGGGAATGTGTAGAAAGAGATGTTTCTTAAAACTACCGTACTGTAATGTTGTTGGATCCATCTGTCACTAAAACTAAAAATAATTTCATGTTTTTCTTTTCTTTTTTTTTTTTACATCAGGGGACAATTACCTGAAAGGTCTCACATAAACTTCTCGTGTGTCTTGTTTCACTGTTTTGAATGATCAAACTGGGTATTACAGCACAGCAGCCATGCACACATAAAAACCATGCCACAGTCTCATGCATGAGGGAGCAAGGACATGAACAAAAACACTTACATTTATAATTTGATACAGATGTTTACATTTAAACATTATCCAGAGAAATGTCTTGACATTTTTTACATTTAAATGTGACAGCGCTTCATCACTTTTGTAATATTTGTGTTCTTAGGGTTTTTAAAAAGCATATTAGGACAAACTGAGGAGGATGAGGGCGAAATGTAAATAGTATTTCTGCTCAGGAATCATTCAGATAAACACTTTTGGGGGGGGGGGGGGGAGAGTAAAAAAACAAGTGGGAGATTTTAGCTTTGGGATATTCTCAATTAAAAACACAATAAAGAGAAATCCATAACAAAAGTGCTTTTGACAAAAAAAGCAGCACATTTTTATTTTTGTTGCATTTAAAATACAAAAAAAATTGTTGACAAGAATTCTTTGATGCTAGATGAGGAGTCAGGGAACAAATCCCATGAAAATGTATTCTACCTTATACGGTTATATCCAATGTCTTTCATCTCACGTAGAGTACAATGCAGACTGTATTTCTTTATATTATATTTTTCCTGCCATCTTGGTACAAAGCTGAAATGAAGTTCAACCAGCTGATAAACTAAAAACAATACATACAACTAAACTACTATAATGTTACTTTAAAGTAAGCAGCCTTAATTCTAATGCGGCTGGACTTCTTTCCATTCATATCTGTCCAGACTAAAATGTAACTACAGCAGATTTATACTATAAAACAAAGTATGAAATATTTTTGAGGTTAAGCTGAGCTGAGGGAAGCTACAGTATTCCTAAGTATGTATCTTGGAGCTGTTCACAAACAGATGGTATAAAACAAATGATGGATGGTGAGACGTTTCACTGTAAGGCATGAGCTCGAGTTTCTCCACAAGACGTAACTTCACTGTGACAGTAAGGCTGGAAGAGTGACACCGGTGAGAGACAGTACACAGAAATGGCAATACAGAGCAATCGCACCGCAAAGCAATACGCAGGCAGTTGTCATGAAACAATATAAAAAAGATATTCACATCACACTCACAAAATATATTAATAAATAATATGCACGTTGTTACTTCATACCATTAAGGTTAATCTGAACAGGTTGCTGTTACTGTGAGTAGAGCTTGTGCTATCTGAACGAAGCTGCGTGAAGACTGAGGGTCAGATTTTGATTTTCGTTCATAATTAGAGTAAACTGTGGCCTCATCGTTTTCACTTTAGGGCTGTATTTTTCATAAAACTGACCATTTGTAGCTACAGACAGCTTCATCCTATATAAAGAATGTGTCAGTGCTGTGGTCAGACAGTGCATCATGGAGCATTAGTGACAGTGCGCCCTGCAGCCCTGGACCCTCGACCCTGCTCATCCCCACCTCCAAAGTCAGGCTGCCTTTTAGCTGCCCTTTCCAGTCCAAGGGCCATGTTTCGGGTCCTGGCGAGGACCTCCTCCAGCTGTCCGCGGAGTGCCTGAACCGAGTCAAGCTCAGTATGGAGGCTCTGGATCTTACTATGGGGCGGAGAAGGAATAAGAGAAGGCAAAAGTGTACTTAGGACATAAGCAAAGGCAAAAAACCCCAAGAACTGCAACTTACTGTGTGCACAGGGAACCTGACCAGAAAGCGGCTTCCCTACCTGTCAGCCTTGGTGTGAATGTGCGTGAGATTCTGATATAATCTCTTCTCTGCCCTCAGGGCTTCATTCAGCCTGTTGTACTCTGACACAAGCTGCTCCAGCACGCACTTGATCAGTGGCAGACAGGGTTGAGAAGGAAGGAAACATATATTAATTCTTAAGTAGTACAGACCCCTAAATCTTGTCTAATTAACTGGGAATTAAGCAAAATCATACTTGGTGTTCTGTGCTGTCTTTTGTGGTAACTCCTTCGACCTGCTGCTGAGCCAAAGATAAATGCAGAGCAGAGAGCTCCTCCTACAGGGAGAAGACACAAAGAAATGATTGGTGATGCTTCAATAAGGGTTGTTTTGATGCATCATGTCGGTGCCCACAGATACCTGAGCCTCCCTCTCCTTCTTCAATGTCAACTGCAGCTCCTCCTCGAGAGCCTTTATCTCTGCCTCTCTCTCTTCAGAGGACGGCTGCATTGCCTCTTCCTGGCTCTGCATTAGTTCCTGATGAAATAGATATGCAGTGAAGATCAAGAGTGCAGGGGACAGCAAGAGAGAAGGCCAAGGAAAATGCATGAACAGGTACCTTGATAAAGGCTTCTTTCTCTTTGAGCACAGTACGCAGGTGCTCCGTCTCTCCTCCAACCTCCCTCTCCCTGTCCCATCTCAGCTCGCACAGCTCCTGCTCTTTTAATGACAGTTGTTTGTGTAGCTCCTGCAGCTGGCTGCTCCGCTCACTGATCACTACAGACAGCCTGTATGATGAGTCCTGAGAGAGACAGAATGAAGATGGTAAAAGCTTTTAAATTTCTGTTTGTCATGCACAGTCTATCGGTTGCAATTACCAACAACATGACCAACCTGCAGATACTGGTCTTTGGAGCTGATTGTGTTGAGCAGATCCTGGACCTGTGCCTGGTGCTCATTAGACTGGCGGCTGCGGTCTGACAGCAGCTCCCGGAAGAGCTTCTCTTTCAGTGCCAGCCGAGCTTTCAGCTCCTCCACAACCTCAGTGGGACCAACCTGGACTCTGGCAACGAGGGCAGCTGTCAGATCCTGCGCGCGCGCGCGCACACACACACACACACACACACACACACACACACACACACACACACACAAAAATACGTTTTTTTAACCACCTTGTGGCAACTTCACTTTGACTTGCACTGATTTCTTTAGAATAACCCAACCCTTAAGCTTAACAGCCTAACCCCAACCCTCACCTATATGTTAAACCACATTATCACCCTAAAATTCTGCGATTTTCATGGTGAGGATCAGCATGTGCTCTGCACAAGGAAAGCAGAGACCCCACAATCTGAGTGTCTAAAGTTTCAAAGCATACAATTTGCCAGGTGCATATGTGCACACAAACTAAAACAACCCCAAGAAATAGCTGTGTCAGTACACCTGTTGCCATTGTCAAAGTGAAAACAAGTAGCACAGGTTCGTCTACCTTGGCTGGTTTTTAAAAGCTTTGAAAGTTACACATCAAACAATTAGAAGCCATAAAAATAAAGGCATGAATGTGTGTATCCTACCTGGGTTTCCTGGCTGCGGCTCTGCAGGGCTTCTTGTAGCTGGTTGATGATGGCATCTTTCTCTCTCAGAGTGTTCCTCTCCTTCTCCTCGCTCTGCTGCTTCAGCCACTGGAGGTTCCTGTAGGCCTCTGCCGCCTGCTCCAGCTCCAGCTCTTTCCCACGCACCAAGGCATCCAGACTCTGGTCATAACCACACAAAAAGAAGAATAAGACACCTCATGTCTGTCTTTTATGTATAAATATCCTTTCAGGGTTCCTGATGGACCTTGGTCCAGATTTTGAGGGCAAAATTAGGCTCAGCTGGCCTTTACATCTGAGACAAATTTACTCTCCAGTCTCTGGCCATTCGTTTATACAGGCAGGACTGACATGTTTGTTTGTACTGCAATGAGCGTACCGTGATGGTCTCCTCATTGCTGGACAGGATGCAGCGGAGTCTCTCCAGGTCTCGTTCTTTCTCCCTGAGGGCCAGCTGCAGCCTCCTCACCTGGCCCTCACGCTCCTCCAGACAATGGAACTTGTCATCAATGGAGCGCTGATGACAATGTGGGGGGGGGGGAATCTTAGTGCATCTATTTTACCTTACTCTGACGTTCATTATGTTATTTACAGTAAGACAGTAGTGATGTCTTCCCTCATGTCCCCACCAATTCCCTTCCCCTTAAGGTTTTCTTTATATTGCTTTTTTTTATTTTATGCTGACCTATTGGTTTATGACTGATTAAGCATTACTGTCTTCTGCTGGGTCTTTTGACTCATGCAAGATGCATTCTTAGCTCTTTTCTGGTGACAAGCCTCTCCATTGTCCCTGCAGGACTGTCCCATAAAGTACATAGTGTATAGTACAGCGAAATACTGCACATTAAAATGTTAGTCTCTCATATCAAGAACATTTTAATCCACTTAACATTTCCAACAATTTCTGTCCCTGGTGCATAAATGAATGTGCATGTGTGACTGTGCCTTACCTCCAGAGCTCTGTCTCTATCTTTAATACGCTCCCTTAGTTTCTCCAGCAGGGCATCTCTTGGTTTGGAGTTTCCTGTTGATTCCAACATCTCTGAGTAGTCCTGCAGATGGAAACATTTTTGACAGAATCACAAATCTGTGTGCATGTCTCTTTATTTATAGGACATACTGTATGAGTGCAGAGTGTGTGGGATTGTTACCTGTAACTGTCGCTCCTTGTCTTGCAGCGAGTGTTTGAGCTGTGCGATGTTTCTGTCTTTTTCCTGCACAACATTGTGTTTCTCAGCCTCGCTCTCCTTCAGAGCTGCCTCTTTAGCCTGAAGCTCAGAGCGAATTTTCTCAAGGGCACAGCGCAGATCCTGCAATAGAGAGACCAGAGTTTCCACATGCTGCATTATTAAAGCTTCTAAATGTCTTGTTTATTCCCATTTACAAACACACTAACCTGGTTGTGTTTTTCGGTGACCTCCCTATGCTGCAGTGCCTCATGTAGATCAGAGTTGAGTCTTTCCTTGAACCTTATCAGATCGTCTCCTTGCCTCTGGCTCTGTTTCAGACTACGCTGGCTGGCCTCCAGCTCCAGACCAAGGGAGAACAGAGAGCTCTGCACCCCCACAAGCTCGCCCTGCAGCTGGGCAAGCGACAAGGACTCGCTGAGCCCCTCTGGAGCCTAGAGAAGTAATGTCCACACACCCAGGTCAGATAGACACTATGTCATCAGTCTGAATACAAGATTTATACCTTCTGATAAGCACTTATTCTAGATCTGTGTTGACTCCAGTATAGGTGGATCAGGTCTCACCTTGCATTGAGAGAGCTGGTTGCGGTGGGCCATTTCTCGCAGCTTGCACAGAGTTGTGTTTTGCCCATCAATCAGCTGGTATAGCTCCTGGGCCTTCAAGCAGATTGAATCATAGGCACATTCTCAAACTCTTCATCATATCACTGTGGCTGTCCTATACTAATTTACTACTTATAAATACTATTACTACCAGCAAACAAAGAAACCCACACACACACCTCACTGTCTTTGGTGCTGATGGACTCAGTCAGACCCTGAATAGTTCTTTCCTGGCTCTGAGAAGCCTGGCGGAGTGAACGCAGCTCACACTCCATCTCAGTCAGTTTCTCCTGCAGCTTCTACAGACAGAGATGGATGCCAACCTGCCATCACAACTCACATATGTGAAAATAAAACATACCCAACACCGCTGGGACATTTTTATTTTCCATACCATATTGTTGGCCTCACTCTCATGGATCTTGGCCTGCAGGGACTGGACCTGGAGCTGGGCTTTCTGGAGCTCACTGACACATTGACCTGCTGCACACTCATACTGGTTCAGTTGACTTTGCTGCTCCTCAACAAGACTCTGAAATGAAGACAATAAGGTAAGAAGTGAAGGTTTAAAACAATTCTAAGGAAGATGCTTCGTCTCAAAATTCATGAAAAATACAGAAGAGGCTGCACAACTAACCACAGTGGATTGTGTAACACTGCATGTGAACCACATTTAGGAGATCTGCTCATTCATGAGTATACTAAGCTAAAAAGCTATGACAGCAAGAGTCCCTCTGAGGTAGTGTGTGTGTGAATTCATGCATGAGTTAGAGTGACTGTGTCCCACGTGCTCCTTGCTACTATTATTTTGACATAACCAGTGCCCAAATATTCCCAACTCCATGTATGGGAAGAATATTCCTATAAATTGGCTTATTCACTTTTAACCAATATGAATATTTGGTTTTATGTACTGTGCCTGAAATTTAAGTAGATGTATTGGAAATGTTCTTCTTTGTTCTAATAAAAAATATTATTTTAATACATCATTTAAATAATGTTATTGTGGTAGCCAACCAGTGTTGAGATAACAAGAGTGGCCTGACATTGCGTGAATCACTTTGCCTCCAGGGCTCTGAATGAAAATAGGCCAGTAGTGGAGACGCTCCGTCTTAACGTCTCCCCACATCTAACCCACTTTAGTAAGTAGCCCTGGCTCAAAGGACACAAGCTCTTAAAAAAGGACATCTCATTCAGAGACAAATGAACAAGTTTTTTTTTTTTTTTTTAAAACTGTGCACACTGATGCATGCTTGGCCTTGCACACTAGAGTAGAAAATCCTGTGCTGCAACATGATGTATAACTGGAAAAACTGAGGAGTTGATTTGTCTGCAGGCTGTGTTCATGCCTGAGTATTTATCAGCTACAATGGAAGTCCTAATCTACACCCAGTGAATTCTCTTTTTAAAAATGAAGGACTTTCAAAGCTAATTTAGACGCTTGATATACTAACATGATTATTGACATCTTTATACGTGCACATCCACACCCACACTAGGTAATTGGGGCATGTCGCCTGTCACTGCTTACCCACAGCTGACTGAGTAATGTGTTACCACACAGACAGCTAAGCAGCATACACAACAGTAGCTCACATCCTTCAGGGTAAAAGCCTGCAGGACAGACGGTGGGCAGGATTTAAATGATTGACAGATAAATTATGCAGCTAATTAAGCTCAAAGACGTTTTGTGGGTAGGCTGCGTTTTTTGTATGTCAAACATTAAAGCCTGTTCAACATCGCTGCAGATACTTCAGAGTTGCAATGCATGTGCAAAATTCATTACTCTGTCAAGTGTTGTCATCCTACAGAAGTGAAATGCATTTATTCAGCACCATCATCATCTTCATCAAGGTTTTATACCTGGTGGGGAGGTGGGGGAGGATACTCTTTGTATAAATCTTCCAATAAATCCTCCATGTCAGCCACCTGATCCACCTCCACATCCAGCCTGATCAGAGGGGTCTCTAGCTCAGGTGTTGGCATGTGGTTGTCTCTTTCTCCATCTGGAGTCCCATAAGATATTCCCAGAAAAGGATCAGGGAAGCTCAGCCTTGGGCCTTCATTATTGGAGCTTTGTCTGCGCAGGACTGGTAGCTTGCTCCCCTTGGTACTCCGGACTGGACGATAGATGGCATAGCTCTGTAGCAAACAAAGGGCCAGGGACAGGCTGTGTCCAGGAGAGGACTGACTGTATAGGGCCCCAACGTGCTCCTCAGAGAGGGAATCAGATATCTGGTCATCTACTGGTTCCCTGGGGGAGCCCAGCGGACCATCTGCCATGGCCCCAGGCCGAACATATTCTTCAGTTGTTTCCAGGGATGCTACAGAGGAGCTGGAGCTGGCTCGTCCAGCCAGAGTACGATCACTGTCTGATATCTTTGATGGCTCCTGAGACTCAGGGACCAGAGTTAGAGAGGAGGGCGGTTCCTCTGAATCTTCCACATTTTTTCTGTCTCCCTCTCCACCACCTCCTACTCCTCCAGTCACACTACCTGCAGTAACACTGGCTGAATATCTGGTTGATGGCCCACAGGAAATACTCCGCGCCAACTTCCTGGGCACCTTACAAACAGCTTCATAGTCAGAGTCTGCCACTCGCCAGTATGAACATCCTCGACACCTCCTGGGAGTACTGGGCACACATCGCTGTGAACCTGCCACTGTAACCTCTGACCCTGGACCTGCTGGACACGGAGGGTGATGGTGGCTGTCCACACTTTCATCTGCCCAGGACTCATACAAAGAGTAGACCAGGTCATCCTGGAGCAGTGCACAGTACTTTGCATGAGTGAGACCTGAAATATCCACCATACCATCCCCTGGCCCTTCAGTACCCCCACTGATTGTTACTGCACCCTGCTCTGAGTTTGTTTTCCGGTAGAGCCCACCGATGCACTGCCTCAACCGATGTTTCTCCTGCAGGAGCCGCTGCAGTCTTTCAATGGACAGGGCCTCCACGCGAGCGATGACTGTGTCAAAGCGGTACATGCGGTCCAGCATGAAGGTGCACTTGGAGCAGGCGAACTCTCCTCTGCCATCCCGAGTCAGCTCTCGCCCCAGAGCATGAGACAGGAGCACCTGCAGGTTGAGTTTGGCGGTGGGGTGGAAGATCCATCGCCTCTGGTTGCCGCAGAGCTCCCGTCCACAGATGCGACACGTCTCCTTCATCTTGAGATCATGCATTCCACAGGCTTATAATTATCTAGGAGTGGCAATGTATCTTATTCACACTACCCCAGGACACCTTGATCTTCATGACTGACCCTGATCCCACGTAAACACAGAAGAACACAGTGATCATGTGTTCCTTCACGTGTCAGTAAAAGCCTTTTCCAGCTGAAATGTATAAAGTTCCCCATAACACCAGTCCAAACAATGGCATCACATTGAAGACACAGGAGATGAGGTAGAAAAGAAGCAGTCTGGTCGTGTGCAATACATCCGCACATGTGGTTCTTGGCAGGACAGAAAAATGTAAGGTAAAATCAGAGGAACAGATCTCTCATTCACAGGTATCCACCGTTCACTTGCTGGAGGCGCAGGTGCATCGGGAATATGGCGCAAAGTCCCGCAGACGCACAATGAATCAGTCAGGTGCAAATATTCACCGCTGCTTCGTATTTGTCAACAGCACCGCCCGCGGCTCTGCACCATCACCGGGCTATCACGGACACACGAGCCGCGCCGCGCGCAGACGCGCTCATCGTGACGGTAGATCGGTAATAATCCGCTGCCGTTTACACGGAGCAGCGACAGACGTCCTGGGACAGTCCTCAGGGACGTTCACCGCCGTCTGTGCCCAAATACAAAAAAAAAACTTGATTCATTTCAGACCAGTGACTGATGGCTGGAGAGACACAGACGCACATGAGCCGATACTCCGTGCGGACGGAGATCCTCCGTGCAGATACCGACGTGTCCGCCCGAGCCAGACCTGCAGCGGCGGAGCGCACCATTCAGAGAAAACGGGGGTGGGGACGCCACGGGAAGTCATACAGAGACCCTCACATTTTAACATTTAATAAGATTCTGATTCATAACGGCGACCTTATGTTTCCCAGCCTTAATTATGCAATAACTCGACGGATATCGGTATTATTTTTGATTCATGAGTGAGAAGACGGAGTGCCCCCCCCCCCGGGAGTCTGATACTTCCTGCTGTCCGGTTTGCAGAGCTCTGCTCGCCTCACTGAACAGGTGAAATTCACAGAAACGTGATAACATTAGTGACGCTCTGTAAAATGAAATGCAACCTGATTACATCCTGTTGTTTAAACAGAGCATTGACTGACATGACCACACAGAAACACAGCATGTTTTTAAATGTTTACAATGCAGTTCTATCTATAATAAGTGATATGATAATATATTAAATGATTAGGCCATGGTTATTCTCTTTAAGGTTCACACATTACTGCACTGTTTTATTTACAATCCCAAGACAAACACTTTTATTGTATAAATAATAATTAGGATTGCATATTTTGCTTGGTAAAGATGTGGTAAATAGTATACGTCATACTGTAGAATTTATTAGACCACTAACAATAATATGACTGTGTTTGTGTGTGGCTGTGCATGCATGTGTGCAAGCAACACCCCTACTACCACTACTACTAATAATAATTAGCAGAAGAAGAAGAAGAAGAAGAAGAATTGGATATCTAAGGCTGCTTTGGATCTTTCCATGGATGGGGCCAGGGACTGACTTAGACTGTCTCGTTTTGATAATAAACTGAGGAGTCAGTTCATATATTAACAAACATTTCTGTTACAATTGCTGTATGTTCCCTGATAATTATTTGAAGTGCAATTAAACAATAATATAAGGTTTAATCGTACGGGTCAGCTGTGTTTGGTCTTTTCACAGTGCCCTTGTCAAACCAGTGTGATTTTCACAGCAGTACTGAGCACATCAGTGCCTTAGGAGTATTATTATTATTTTTGCTTGTTGCCATGGCACAGATATTACAACAATGATTTGACTGTGAGGGTCAAACAATGAAGTTTTTCTCATGCATTTGACTGCACACATTTGTCTCTGCAGTCACCAGAACTTTTGTTTTCCCCAGGGAACATAAACATACGGTCATGCTGTCATCATGTGACTTCCAATCAGATGTGCATTATACAATCCCCTGTTGACCGGTGATGCCCTTAAAGAAACTCTTCAAGACAAGAGTTAGATCCTCATTAATGTGTGAGTCCAGTAGCATGTGAGTTGTGGGAGCTTGTGTCTGCTTCAAGGTCTGTATGTTGTGTCTGCAGCTTATTTAAAAGTTTAGTTACTAGGCCTGACATATTTTCTGTTAATCAAATATCTGCTTATTTGACTTGAGGAGGACCCAGAGTTGGACAACATGTGGGAAGAATGCAACTGAATAATAACAAGCCTGGACATATGGTATTTTTCTTTTAACTTTTTTTTTTTTTTAAACATTTTATATTATGTAATGTTCATAAATAACAGAAAATGTCAATATATATAAACGGTTATGTTGTTTACAGGGTTTCCATTACTACAAATTATTGCTCAGAAGGAAACTCTGGAAATAATCGTGTTAAGAGGTTTCAGATTATATTTCTTTCCTCCTCTCTCTATAGACATAGATCCAGTCTAAATGGCTGTAGTGTCTGGAGAACTAATTAAGAGGTCTTATGGCGGGCGTCTGTCTTAAACAACACAACTAGATATCAGTGTTGGAGTCGCTGGGCACGAAAAGGACTACTTGACCTACCGACAACCCTGGATGAAACAAGACCTGCTAAACTGCAAACCATGGACATGCCTTCATGCACACGCACATGTGAAAGAGGGCACCTCATGGGAATGTGTCCACGCACGCACAGGACACACACTGATCTTCACATGATCTTGTACAGACAATTTCTGTCATCGCTGTACAATTTACATTGCTAAAAAGTATAAATCCACAATAACACAGTCCACATCTAGAATCGTTTAACTGCAGGAAAAAGCACAGCTGTCATTTAGACGAAATATGACAAAAATAACAACAATATCATCTTAACCATTTTTGTTTCAGCCATATTTTAACAGCAAAGATGTTTCCTCAATTCTTAATTCATATCATGGAACCAGTGTTATCTACACATATTTAGTTCTGCACAGTGTCTCAACACTCATTCTTGCATATACACTTACACCAGTTACCCAACTGTTACTTCCCCCTAATTTTGCAAAGTCAAACGTCCTGCACACTGACCTAAACCAGTATATGAAAAAACTGATATTTCAAAAAATATTTCTTTTGAAAAAATGTCTCCTTCTTATTGTGCTCAAGTTATATGTTTTTTTATGTATTTACAGTAAAGCACATAAACTTCCCTGTGTCTGTTTTGGACAAATAGGCTAGTTATCCATCAATGAACATACTACTCAGCTTTTTTATTTTTTGATCGCACACTACCAGAGGCACAGTATCACACATGCACAGTTTTGTACACACCGATGTGAAATCTGAGCAGAGAGCCTGTCTGGCAAGTACATTTGCATAGTTCATCCAAAACTGATTTACAAGTAAAAGTGCTTGCAGAGGCACCTTGAAAACATAACACCACTTGTAAGAAAGTCACTCAGCAACAAATACTGTGAAACTTTCAGGCTATTGTCAAATACCAAGAACAGCTCAGCACAGGTCAGTATGATAAAGGTGGTTCATCATGCACACATGGTAATATTTATTCCGTGGGGAGTGAGCTTTAAAGGTAACGGCCCCTCGATATCTTTATTTTCATTATGAATTAGAGGTGAATGTGTCCTTGGGGATGTCAGAGCAGCTAAAGCCTGTAAATGTAATGAGATTCTGCCACTTTGTGTGATGAGATAAGCCCTCTGTAAGATGGACTGTGCTTTCACTGTAAGTTCTGAGTGTTGATCCAGCTATTACAGGCTTGATAAACACATTTTTTTGGGTCATGCTTAGTGTCATGCTCCTGGCCTGTGATTTAGAAAGCAAAAAGACAAACAAAGTTTCAGCTCCCCACAGGATGATTCACTGGATGTCTACTAAGAGTGTTGTTTGCTATGATATTATTACCTCTTGATTCTTTTCACCTACAGTACCATGGTGCTTCTATACTGTTATATTACACATAGTAGTTAAATTGATTTTGTTAAGTTGATTTTTTTTTTTTTAACATTTTGGTTATATTTTAAATATTTTCCTGGGCCAAATATGATATTTTGGTCAAATTTACATGGAGTTGGTTGTTTTGTACCACAACCTTGTATTTAATTATCTATAAATATTATATAAATATTGTTCATATTGTAAATTCTATAATCTCCATCTTTTTTTTACAGGCCAGTTCTATAAAACAAACAATTGAGAATATTAGCATTTTTGTTTTATCAACAGTTCTCAGCTGTTGTGTGAAAATGCCATGTGTCACTTCTCCATAAGGAGGCAGAGTCTGTCTAACAAAGTACTGTGAAGTTCAATAATGAGAACAGTGATGCTGTTCTGACACTTAGTGGTGAACCCTACAATAACATGTGAAGGATGATGAAGCAAAAGTAAAATTAGCTGCTGAAATATTAGACACAGCCATCAACCTACCTGCATCTCCTGCTCGATGCGTAGTCTCTCTCGGCCGAGTTCCTCCTGATAGAACTGTGTAACAGAGAACACACACTGTAAACCTATTGTATGTACTAAAATCAGAACAGAAAAATTAATAATTATATTTAGGAGAATACACACATGAACAGGAAAGTGAATAAATAGACCTATAGAAATATAAAATGGTTGGTTTCATCAGATGACCTCAGGTTTTTGCCTTATACACCACTTACATCAATGTGTATGTTTAAGTTGTCATTTGTGTGATTCTTTTGTGACCTACATCAACATGCTGCTTTTAGAGCCTCTTTCTACAATAGAAGTTTGATTAAAAAAAGACCTGTTGATGCAAAGTAATTCAGTAATATCAGACAAGTAATTGTACAGTCTGGCTCAGAACCCGCTTATACAAACACATTTACTGCTGGAGTCCTACACTTATTCAGGATAGAGATTTTACATTTTCTTCATTTCAAAGATTCCTCCAAAGTGGAATTTGGTGTTAGTTGTCATTGAAAGCAAGGTGCATAAAAGAGAGTTATACCTCAACATCCTTGTCTTTCTGCAGCAGAGATGAAGACAGCTCATGAACTTGTCCCTCCAGCTCTTCCACCCTCAGTGTGAGCGTCGTCTTCTCTCCATTTAACTCTGTGATGAAGGCCTCCTTGGAGTGAAGCTCTTTAGTCAGCTCCTCAATTAACCTAAATGCAGAAAGAAACATGGTCAGTGCTACTTGGGGATGGATTTGGTATGTCTGATGCTGGTGACTGTCGAGATTTTGTTGCACCTGTCTTTGCTGGTGTTGGATGGGGACAAGATGCTGTGAGGCCTCTCATCATCTAGGATGTCCTCCATGGGAGTGTCTAGGGAGAGGAGGGAGTTGTGGGAGTGTGATCCAGCCAGTGAGGCCATCCGCTCAGCCTCGCTGCGTGCTAGCTGGGCCTCCTGCGGGACAGGTGAACAGTTAGGATTTAGAAATGTGAGGCGGGTGTGTGTCTGCTTAGCTGAAGGTATAAGTAGACCGACCTCCTGCAGGAGCTGGATCTTGGTCTCAAGTACTTGCTGCATGTGATCGATTTCCTGCTGTCTCTCCTGACACCGTCTCTGTAGCTCTGCCTCATTGTGATTGGTCAAGCTCTCTGCTGTTGTGCTGTCAAAGAAAGAAAAAAAATCAGGGGTTGATGTCTTCATCAATCAGGAAATGCTGAATACAACCCAACTTAGTTTATATATATATATATATATAATATAATAAATGTATTTAGATGGGCCATCATTACGACATGATGGAGACATTAGCAAGATTCAAGGAATAATAGGATGTCATCTCTTTTCTGTCACACTGGATCCTTCCCTTTGCAGCAGAGATTAGGTAGGTTTCTGTGGTTTCTGTTATAAATGTAAAGCTTCACTGGTATAAGTAATTGTGGTAAGACTGTTAAAACCTACGTGATGTAAAAGCTGTACTTTAATTCAATGAAAATAAGGTTAAAACTTTCATCTTGTGATGTGAAATTCCTCATACCCATCATTGTGTTCTCCCACATCAAGTAGCTCATGACATAAATGTTTCCCTGACTCCTTCAGACTCCAACTGTGTAAGCATGTGTCTATATCACTTAGTCAGTCATCAACCCTATCCCAGAATTCCTTCTCCCAGAATGGCACACGCCACTCTGTCGCCATGAGTCCTGTTCTGGGCCGTCTCTACATACATTTTTAACTCTGTCCGCCACATGCAACAGCTCAAATAACTGGAGTATTTTGAACCAGTCTGAGTAATGCAAATGTCTGTGTCAACCCAGCAAGAAGAACATCTGTTTTAATGAATGATGTCAAAAACAAAACCCTCTGAAAAAATTTGGTGACAGAAACATTTTTAAGAGGACGTGTTTTTCTCAGCAGGGTGGACACTCTCATGGATGCCTCACACTGGATCAAAGGCTCGTTAGAGGATGGCGACCCTGATCGCTACCTTACATTTACCACACCAACCAGTTTCTTCAGCATGTATACAATAATCCTGGACACAATTCTTGCAACATGCGCTGTGGGCTACATTCACCTGACATGTGTTTGTCCATTGTTTATGTGTGTACTATCTTTATCAGCTGCTGGAGAAACACAACTAATCTCTTGAAGTGGCACACTTAGCCCCTGTTGTGCCAACACCGTTAAACTCCAATGTACAACCACACACAACACACATGGCCACATATATTTATAGAGCTACAGTATCTTAACTCTGAAACTCTCAATCCCTGAAAGTGAGGACCAGCCAAAATGTCAGCACTTTCCCAAAATGTTGTTATTCCCAGGTTATGTAAATCCAATTGGTCCACATAATCAATAGACATACAAGTACACACACACACACACATTCACATCAGATGGACATGAATACTGAGCATAATAAAAGTTTAATCTGTGTTAAACTATAAAGTTCACCAGAAAAAAAAAACCCCAACGAAGCTACAGATTGATGAGACTGATTAAACCCTGGACTGGATCAACTTGTGTATCTCCTAGTACGTACTGTACTAATCAAAGTGAATGTGACCAAAGATTAAAATAATACACAGACTATTCCTGATGGGTATTTTAATAATGCTAGGCAGTATAAACTAAAACTGCCTGTCTAATCGATAAAACTAGGGAAGGAAACCGTTTTAACACCAAAGTTCACAGTCACAGATGAAGAAACCTTATTTATTCAAGGTCAGGGATGGAACTGCACAGCAATAACAATTTGACTTTAGTATTTGAGGACTTACAGGGCTTTGTCCAGAAGCTGCTGTTTCTCCTGGAGCTCCTGCTTCAAGCTCTCTACTTCCACCTTCAACTCGATGTTCTGCAACAGATGAAGACAGCAACAATATCACATAGTCATAATCAGTTAATTGCTCACTACTCACCATCGCGCCACTTCTCATCGTACCAGCGTAACATCTCAGCAAACGATTAATCACCATTTGCAGCGACAGTGTCAGTGATGGTGGCGCAGCCACTTGCAGCTATGAAGCTCTGCCAGATGATGATTGGTATCTTATCTATTTTATGCTGTATTTTCTCTGCATGCAGACAGTATTTGACAAAGCTACAATATTTGGCATAAAGCTTCCAAACACAAACAACCTTTTTTTAAAAACATACATCGTTTGTGATCTTATATTTCTCCTCCATGAGACAGCATGCTTAAGATGCACACCCAGCTTATCATGGCTAAAACTACTAACTGGCAGAATCTGGTAATAAACAAATGTCATCATATTGAGTTTAAAGTAGCGTTTGTGTGCCTGATCTGTGTTTAATTGCTTAATGTTTTAAGCTAAATATTTTAAGAATATACCCCACACTCACTGAGTTTGTCTAAATCTACTATTCTCCTTCTCCCACACGTCTCCACTTCTTTGTCATGTTTCTTCCGTCATGACATTTCCCCATCACACCCTGATGTGAATCAGGGCTGGTGGGTGTTGTGTATGCTCAGTACAGAACATCTGACTGTGCTGTCATGCCCGGTATATTTAGAGCTCCAGAATTCAGGGAGGCACAGATACTCACCCCCGGGGTCAGACTTGACTCTACAGTTTGTTTACCTGCAGGGATTCACAGGGTACATTTTGGGGGCCAATCAGAGGTCTTACATTTGGGCTGTGGGGCAGAGGATTTACACTTTGGGATTGTGGGGCTCGTTCTTTCCATTCTGACCTCAGATAGGAGCGAGAGGACAGTTTATCTGTCTGTCTGCTGGACTTAGATCAGATAACTGCTCTCACTGGTTTTTATCACCTTCATCATTGCAGCTTGGCTCATGTTCATTTCAACAGACTGTCCACTTTCGCTTGTCCATCATCTCGGTTTAGCTGTTTCTCTGTCCTTCCCTCTCCCTCACCTTTTTTTCTCCCTGTTTGAAAACAAAACCCCCTTCATTCATGTCCAAGTGTGCTGACCTTCCCCTGTCCCTATCAGGCAGCTTTACATTTGCCACAGAGCTGTCTTAAGAAACAAGTATGAGGAACATGGATTCCTGTGCGTGTGTCAACAGCTTAGTTTACAGTAAGAGAGACATTTTCCTATCTCAAAAACAGCTCTATATATAGAAACCCATCACAGTGCACCTGCTACTTTGGCCCGTCCTGGCCTGATGGCCCTCAGCAACAGATCCACTTATAACGGGCAGAGCAGGTCAGGGAGGGTGGCCTTTAAACACTGACATGACTATCAAACATAAAAGAAACACACCTGCAATATCATGACCGATCACATGTGGATCAGTTAGCTTTAATGATCGGAAAGGAATAGATTAAATTAGATTACCAAAAAAAAGAAAAAAGAATTGATTTGACATTCCCTTGGACTGGTGAGCATTTTTTTTTTTTGTTGACATTTTATGAACAACAATCGATTAGTCTCCAGTATAGTGACCAGGTTGTAATTGTTGGTTGTCATAGAAATCAGTGAATAATTTCTTTCAGCACAAAATATTAAATGCATTATGTATTCACTTCCAATTCATATCACACATTTCCTCTAAATAACCCTAAATCCCATAAATCAATAATCATATGATTAAGCTAAATACTTTAAGAATATACCCCAATGTAAACGACCATTGAACCATGAACACACAAACACGTTATGCACATATGAATACATGTGATAAATATATCAGTGTACTCAAGCCTGCACTATAAATAGAGGTCTCAGGCTCAGAGAGAGAGAGAGAGAGCACTATGTGCCCATGATGAACACAGTCTGTACTGTATTACATTGTGAGAGAGGACAGAAACACCAACAGAGCCTTTAGTCACACAGACAGAGACTGTGAAGCACAAGGACTACACACCATGTGGTTGTTGGTATGATGTGGAGTCAGTTTACACAATGTGAATGTGTGCAGTAAATAAATATTCAGCGCCCATTCATTTTTCTCATATAAGAGAACTGTTGGGTATCAGAAGGGTTTGTTTGATACACAATACTAGTATTACTTTGTATTACTAATACTGAGTGTTACTATAATCACACTTTATCAAGCAAACTTTAAAAAAATCAATGCTATTATAAAATGTCAGAGATGAAGCCAACACTTGACACTAATGTTTCCATAGACACCCTGCCATAGGTAGTGCAGGTCTGTGGAAAAAGCAGCAATCTTATGTGACTTAAACATGATATGACATGACAAGTAACATACTGAGCACTGATGTGACCTACAGGGGTCCAACATACTCTGAGGAACATAAATCTTCCTTTTGGAAAATAATCTTTTCATTGTACCAAAACCAAAGTGCTCAAATATTAAATGTTCTCTCACCACAAGAAACTTTCTAAGAACCTTTCTCAGGTAAATCCAGTGATTGAAAATGTTTTCTCTAAATATATTATTTTGACTATTACTTTAAGGACATAACTTTTTTTTTTTTTTTTTTTACAAATTCAACCTTAAGGCACCAATACACAGCTAGACAGAGATCCTCCTGGACAGCGGTCAGCCTCAGCCTCACTCACACACACACACACACACTCACACACACGCACACGCGCACACACACACACACACACACACACACACACTCACACACTCACACACTCACACACACACACACTCACACACACACACACACACTCACACACTCACACACACACTCACACACACACACACTCATGTTTAATCCTTCACATGGCAGCTCGACCTAAAAACAAACACTTGGTAAAACAAACATATGGCCGGTCATGTCCCCTCAACGTAGGTCATCATGACAGCTGGGTCAACAAACAGTGGCAGTAGCTCAGTAAACGCGACTCTTCAGGACAGCATACACAGAAATGATAATCATATCATTGGTTGACACACATGAACTGTTTAGATTTCCTACTCAATGCCAATTCTCCCGACAAAGCAAAAATCTATGTTTTTTTGTTGATAATTCTGTAGTTAGTGAAATGACCCTTAGCCCCTGAAGAGGAACCACTTCATTCATTCACATCCATCACTGGCCAGACATGTTCCCATTCATTCCCTCAGCGAGGACTGCCCTACTCACCGTGCGATAGACATCTTCACTGCTCTCCTCGTACTTCTGCTGTATCCTCTCCTCTAGGAAGTAGATACGGAGCTTGAGGCTGAAGTTCTCCTTCTTCAGGTCATTCAGGTGCTGTGACAAAGTACGGTAACCGTTAGACATGACCGTCAAAGAGCACTGACACTGCTTGACATGTCCGTTATAGGTCAGAATAGTTGGTTTCGACTGCTCCGCATCACGGAGTCCATTTCACAGGATAGTGACTGTGACGGCAGCTCCATTTGATAGAGTCCAGTAACTGTTAGACATGCTACCTCCTTCTCCAAAAGAGCATAATCCTGTACCCAAAAAAAGCCAAATTATTTAGAACGTGGCACCCCAGCCTCTAACAGGCCATTTGGATACCCTGAACAAAACCACCCATGCACTAAAACTAACACATTCACACATACACTACAGTCTAGGGGTTTTGCAGTGCAGAGGGCTACTCTGCAGCCCAGGTAGTCAGAGATGCAGCCATGTCAGCTCCATGGTGTGTTCTGGCCTGCTAAGGGATATGATAGGAGCTTATTTTACAGGAGGAGACATCCCTGGAATCCCAAACTGTTAGGGGAGATGGGCGGTGGTGGAGAAACGTGGAGGAGGGACAGAGCAGGGGGGAGGTAAAAGGTTCAGGGCTCACATGCACTTGCGATATGAAGAGAAATCTCACCCCTCTGCAAAACCGTGCTGAAAGAAGCATTAGCCCTTTTCTTGTCATTTTCATTTGGTCTGCTTCCTTTCAGATATACTGAAAGTAAATTTCACCAATCCAGTTTAAACATGTCCCTTCCCCATGTGCAGATTGATCTTATTGACTGATCAGCTGAAACTCTGTAGACACCAGCCTCTATGTTATATAACCATCACACTAACTAACATTTGTTTAGTCTCTACTGAAATATGAACACGACAGTCTCAGTAATATTCATTTTATTTTGATATTATGCACAAAGAGCAAAGATAAACTAAAGTTTATCCAGCTAGAAAACACCTGATTAGGAAACCAAGAATGTCTAGTTGTCCTGTTGTTTGAGGAAACACAATATAATTACACCCCACTTCTGAAAAATTTCATTAAGAGACTTTCTTCTAATAAAGTGCCTTCTCAGTCAGGTCTGTTAAGTACAACCTGAATAGTCGGCTTTTATGTGTTTCTTCTTCTTCTTCTTTTAAGTGTATGGATAAACAGCTTCCATCCTCTGAACATATTTAGCACCCCTCAAGTGACAAATGATGAGCTTTGCCTCCCCTGCCTTCAGAAAATAAGAAGTACTATCAGTAGTACAGTGATGCCTTCAACAACAGGGAGAAAAAAAAACTGAAAACGCCCTCTGGGCAATTTTTTTTTTTTTTGCACTTTTACTTGCATAGTACATTTGAAAAATGGAAACATATCTGCCCCAGTCCCAGTCCCAGTCCCCATACCTACTAACCAGCATGGGACCTAAAAATCAGAGAGCCTGATAGAAGCGGGATAGACAGGTGAGTGGAAATAGGTTGGATGAAACAGGAGACCTGGGAGTTCTGAGCCACAGGGCTATTAATAGGGAGGTGTGCTGTCTCTCACAGAGCGGTGAATCCCTGGATATCCCTCGGAGGTAAGTGAACAGAAAGACAGAAAGAGAAAGGAAGAGCTCCACCAGTATTTTGGATCTCATAATAAAAGCTCAAACCTCAGCTAAAATCAAGTCTCATGACTGCAACATGTTACCTGCACGTGCAGTTACATCACTGTCAGATCTTGATGCATTCAGTGAGTGTGCTCATTAAAGTGTCCCATTACACGCTGTTGCTAAATAATTCAGAGCAAAGATAGGCTAAGATTAGGGATGACACCATATTCATCGTGTGTGTTTTACAACAACACATGATGCAGTCAGACCTTCTTACACACTCACTTTTCAGCTCTTCATCAAAGACAAATAAACCCTAGCGAATACGGGCAAATACGTGCGTGTAGAGTGTGTTGGAATGTGTTTATGTGTTGGAAAGTAATGGCCGTGAAAGTGACTCCAGCTATGAGTTGGGTGCAGGCTTTCAGAAAATAACTTCAGCTTTCGTGACCTGTTGGTGACGTCTCCTGTTTGGATGGAGGCCTCCAGAATAACATTAAAGGGTTATCACCAGAGATGACGAGTCTTCTGTGACAATTTTAGTGCTTGCTGATGTTTTATTCTGATCTGGTATTTCTCTGAAGCATCAACATCTTTAGACAGGCAGACTAAGATGAGTGTGTGTAGTTTACAGTAATACTGTGTGATAAAGTCAGGGTATTTATCGGGTATTATTTTCTCATCCTCAGCACTTCATTAACAATTTTAATTTTACATCACCTTAGCTAAAGGTGCATATGTTATTATTGACGTAAACATAAATGCTCTCCTTTTCTGTACAGTACTTTAAAAACATGTATGTGATTATAGATCTCTGCATGAAACACCACTGATTTCCTCTGACCCAGACATCATACAGCATCGAAACAAACCTAATGAGCCCACTGCATGTAGTAAGACATGAATCCACAGGAAGGCACTGTAGAGCACATTTTCAGCCTACTCACTGCCTACATACAGCGATTCACCCACAGTGCTGTTAATCATGCTGAAGGACGTCAAATGATCATTCCAAACAAAAGCACTCACCTGTTCAAACTGCTTCAGTGTGTGGAGCTGGAGAGGGGGAGAGCTGTCTGTTTCATCACCGCACAAATCTAAAGAGAAGAAAAACAGGCGTAAGAACATCTGTGAAAACTGTGCCGTCAGCAAAGCTATAGGAGCACCTCATGTTGTTACACAAGGCTGGTAGATTTGTTGAATGAATGCACATACCTGTCATGTGACCTGTGGTTTTATATGATGAATCGTCTTCTACAGCACTGTCCGGAGAAATAAGGAGTGTCAGTGTAGGTAACACACACACACACACACACACACACACACACACAAACTAACAAACTGAACTGTGTCAAGCTAATTATCTTTCTTTGTAATCATGTAAAGCTGGGAGCTCTACTGGCAATTAAAAAGTCACTAAACTCTTTTCTCTGCAGCAGTTTGAGCTCATTTGCACCTCTATAGGTGACTGGGTTAGTCATCAATGAGTCCCAGCAGGGGAGAGGAGAGATTTGGTGGGACAGGAAGAGCTCCTGAGGATCAGAGTTCAACTAGGCCCTTTAACTGAACCCAAACTGACAGGCAGCTACATCCAGCTGCAATCAGTAGAACACCTCTTTACCTAATATGGTGACTAAGTGTTTTAGATTGCAGGCACCCACAAGAGACAAGTGCCCTACAGTAGAATTACTATTAGAAACTGGTTGCAGTGGCTGCTACGTATCATCACAGGCCCTGTGTTGTCCTTAATCTACTAAAATAGGTCTCCCACAGCGCTGCATACTGTCCACATCTCCACTCTCTGCATTGTAAACGCCTTTAACAGCTGCGGGGTCAGAAAATGTAACATATATGACAGTTGCTGCATAGCACACATTCAGACGTTCACCGGCTTGGGAAAAATAGTCATGCTGCATTATTGTGTTGGGCAGGGAGTCATAATCACTGCTGTGATATCTGTGCTCTGCTCCATTTTTGGTTTTAGTGTGCATGCATGTGGGAGGGATGGGATGAATCACTAACCTACATATAAGACACTGCACGAAGACTCTAAATCACCTGAAGGTGCACTGAATTCATCTCTGTATAGTGAATAAACAGATGTTGATCCTGTGCACAGCTGTGTGCACACTCATGTGCATGAGGAAGCTCCTGTGTTTGCACCAGGATTTGTAATCATGTACTATTATAACTACATGAAACCAATCTAGTCCGCCCTTGTGGCATCTCTACTGGGTCCAAATGCAAACTGGGATGTTGAATTATTTCCCACTGTATCGCAATGTTTGCTCTTTTGTCCAGCCGGGCCCGAAATTAGCCCCGTGAAGCGCGTCCTCGTCCACATGTTCCACCAGAAAATCTAGAGATTCCTTTTTATCAGTGAGCGTGTTTCAGGGAAAATGTAGAGATCAATATGAAAATCTGAATTTTTATCGTGTGTCGGCAGCTTCACAATACAGATCGCTCCTGCATGTGACACAGTCGCGTCTCATACGGAGGGAAAGGCCTTTACGACACGACTGCTTTGATAAAGAAACAGCAACATATCACACAAAATAACGCCATTGTAATAGTTTCCATTTGCCCAATCCACGGCCTATATCCACCGGTAGTGTTTTATTAAAACGCCCAGCCTTCCGCTGCGGTGTCTCCCCCCCCTCCCGCACACAATCATCTAAATGCCGCCTCACCTCTCAGACTCTCCCCAGATCTGCTCCGGCGACGCTGAGCTCCAATCCATAAAGGCTGATCCTTCAGTCAACGGGGATCCATGCCGGTGAGGCGCTGCCGTCAAATCACCCGTCCATTACTCAGCGACCAGGACAAACACAGCCATACGGGAACACGGTCGACGCACCGGGCAGCGCGCAGGTCTGGTCTGGTCTGGAAGAGGTGTGTGAGGATGCGCGCCTTGAAAAATGAAAGCAGAGATGCTACAGAGCCCCCATCCCACAGAGGAGAGTCCCTGCTGTTCAGTCAGCCCACCACCAGATGAGCTGCGATATGGAAAAAATCTTAATAATATTTTTCCTATCAGTAGATATGAATATATAGCACAGTATAAACCAAAGCACTATTTCAGTCAAGCTTAAAGGTTTTTACACCTACGTGACATGTAAAGATTTAAGGTTAACTTGGATTTTAAAGTTGAACATGGCAAACATATTACATTACACAACTGTGTTTTAAAGAGAGTTAAAATTAGATAGTTAGATATAATAAATTCAAATCTTTCAAAAGCCTTAACACACTAAATTTGTTCAACTCCAAATAAATAAAATCTCAGTCCGTAAATCTTGACTCTACAACTAAAATATTAAAGCTTTCATGGTTCACAGGAGAACAGAAACTAAATTCTTTGGTCACATCCAAATAAATGAACTAGGTCTGTTGTTGTGCAGTAAACAAGTGTCACTCTTGTTTTAAGGGACCACCAACACTTTCTTGGGTCTGGGACTGTAAAGTCTTGTATTTTATGTTGTGTAGAGGATGGCACTGCTTTAGGTGGGAAATAGGTTCGTGGTATTAGCTGTACTTAGTGGAACATTTTTTATATTCTTGTCAACTTTTAATTTAAACTGTTTTCGAGGTGTGATCGTGCTGTTGAAGCACAGGCTATTGGCATTATACTGACAGGTGTTTCTATGATGTTGTCCAACCCAGTTTATATCAATTAGACTGTACCTTCAGCTTAACAGCACCAGAACTGCAGCCTTCATTCACACCAGTGCGGCTGATTTTACACAGTAGCTGCCACAACAAAGCTTTAATGGCAAACTCAGACAGAATATTATCAGTGGTGCTTTTTTACACCACAGACTCACTTTAAGTCTTCGCCTCATGGCCTGAGCCAGAAAAAGTAGCCTATTCAGCTACTTTTCTCAAGTGATAAATCTAAGTACTGAGAGCCTGCTCATTATTTGATCTGTTTGACAATAGTGACATTAACTCGCTTCAGAAAGACAAGGGGGATTAAGGGGGGACAAAGTAGGTTAAATGAGATTATGTCATTGTTTGCTTTAGTAGTCAGAAACAGCATGAACGTGTGAAGAGATATGGCCACAGAATCGATGTGTAACTGAAACACCACTATGGTGAGTGAACAGCTGCACATGGACTCATTTTTGGCTTAATGCAGTCAAGCTCCTGCCTTTATGTGGCAGACAGCTGCAAAAGGCCACTGCTGTTTATGCTGGGATAGAAGCTGTAGGGTGACTATAGGGTGACTCGGTGATGGCATCTATACTGTACCTAGTTACATTCAAATGCTCTATCTTATGTATTTTAATGTGGCATAAATTTGATGTAATTTTGAAGTATGTCAAGTTCTTCCCTTTACATAGCATTTTAATTCTTATATATGTATATATTGGTTTACATTTCTACAAATGTTTCACCTTTTTTGCTGCATACAGATTAATACAACTTTAAAAAAACAAGTTTGACTGCATTTATTCTGTGCATTGACATCGAACAGTCTGAAATGTCCCAGTATTGACATATGTGGCTGTCTTTGTTTAAAAATAATGAAATAAACAGGTCAGACTGAAACAGGAATATCTGACCATAAAAAAAAAAACCTAATAAACTATTTAATCAGGTTGTTTTATCAGAGAATTTTTCAGTTTTTTCAGTCATCCTCTTTCACCCTCACCCTCTGCATTGTGCCGGTATCTCTGTGTGTTGCTGCAATGACCTCAACAGACACTAGATGTCATTATTTGACCACTCAAACATCCAGCCCCTAGGTCAATAACTCTACCTCCTTCTCCTCGCTTTGTTACAGCCACTCACTTCACCTCTCAGTCATTTCGGTTTTCACCACCGAAGCTCGGCATCAACAACAAGCCTCTAATCTGATTTCATCTTCCTTATTCATTTTCTTCACTAAGTCCTCTTCCCAAACACCACACGGGGTCCTGTCCTGGTCCCCTGAGGTTCTGTGGAGATGATCCAGATGACAGGGGCTTTCATGAAGTCCCTGTCAACCATCTTGTTCTCCTCAGCCCGGGCCATCGCCTCTAACTCCGGTGAGGTTTCTGGGCACCAGTCTGCCACAAACTTATCTTTGGCCTCACAGTAGTTGACCATCACTTCTTCAGGCTGCTCCCCAAACAGCCAGTCTGGAAAACAAAACAAGAATGAAGATGTGTAGGAAGAAAATATAGATGGGATGGAAGAGAAAAACACACACCAACAAACCTGCAAAGTCATGGATGAGGTCTTTGATGAGGTGACCGATGATCGCATACAGAACAGACAGCACAATGAAGACGGCTATGATCAGGTAGAGGACATAGGTAGGCAGGTGGACAGCATCCCGTGAAGGGGGCACATAGGACTCAAAGAACACTGTCCCATCTTCCTCCTTGTAACGGACGTTTAAGCTCCCCACTGGTGCGTCCATTGCTGTTCGGTAGTCTTTAAAACTCTGCTGTAAGAAGGGAATCTGCTTAAAATCTCAGCATCAGAAACAGAAGCCAGACAGTAAATTTCTTCCTACAGATCAACACTATCTAAATCACAATCTCCACATCTAAAATCAAATATGCAGCCAGAGTATTTCAACACAAATAACCTCATAGATTCACATAGTGTCACACACTGAACGTGCATTACATTTTCAACAGAGCTGCTCAAAGTGGAACCTCTATATCACGAATAAAAACTTTTACATACAGCAAGGAAGCAGTTGAAGTTCCTGCACTTCCCCAGATGTCTTTACAATCCTTTGGCTAAACACCACGCTGTGTTAAACTAAACACCACGCTGTGCAAGTTAGACTTAAATTAAATGCACAACTATATCCATCGCTCTGATGAATCTTTCATTTAGTTTCACTGTACAAAGTCCCTAACTGTCTGCTCGTAGAGCTACCCAGATGGAAAATAGATTAGCTGCAGCGGCTTGAGGTACTCAAGGTCAGGGGAATGACTCTGCAGGGTGCCCCAGTGAAGGAGAGAGTATTCACCTGCTGCATATAGAGCATCTATCTTATGTATCTGTCTATCTATCTATCTATCTCTCTCTCTGTCTGTCTGCCTATCTGTCTATCTATCTGTCTATCTCTCTATCTATCTATCTATCTATCTATCTATCTATCTATCTATCTATCTATCTATCTATCTATCTATCTATCTATCTATCTATCTATCTATCTATCTATCTATCTATCTATCTATCTATCTATCTATCTATCTATCTATCTCTGTCTGTCTGTCTGTCTGTCTGTCTATCTATAGATTTATCATTATATTCTCTTTGTGCTTACATCATTATTGATCAGCATGTAAAATGCTGATATACAGCAATCCTTGGCATTTACAGATAAGGTCACTGTCCGTGACAGAAGCAGGTATTAGAGGCAGGTAAGATGGATTAATGCTTCAGGCAAGACACAACACTCTTATATTATTCAGTTGTTTACTGGAGAGCAGCTTAGTCCAACACCAGAGGAGGAAATGTTTTCTTCAGCAACACATTACTGAAATGTGTGATGTAATGGGAAATTTATGCTTATGCCAGGGGAAATTTCACAGAAATAGCAATTCATGTGCAGTTTAACAAAAAAATTTTGGTATCTTTATGGAATAATTTGACATTTTCATTGAATGGAATTTTCAAATTATGTGTTTTTTTAATATTTAAATGTCAGTTATTAAAATAAAATCTTTTTTACAGCTTCCATTAACTTCTTGCAAGTTTATACATAATTTATAATTTTTTTTAGCACAGGAAAATGTTTGAGCATCCATCCATTATCTGTGCCGTTCATCCTGTAGGGTCACGAGGAGGCTGCAGCCAAACCCAGCTGACGCTGGGCGAGAGACGAGGTACGCAGTGGAAAGGTTGCTACTCTTATCACAGGGCTGACACCTAGACACTCAGCCTCACACTCACTCCCACAGGCAATTTAGCATCACCAGTCAACATAAACCCAGCATGCATGTCTTTGGACTGTGGGAGGAAGCCTGAGAAAACCCATACAGACACACAGACGACATGTAAACTCCACACAGAAGGAATCCAGTCACATGAACCTTCATGCAGAGAACCACTGCTGCCCCATCATATTCATTCTTTTGTTTGGGCAGAATATGACAATATAGTTTAATGTCAGCATGAACCATGTTTTCATATGTTTTAATTAAAACACCAACATCACTCCATCTAAGACATACATGCTTACAAACGAAAAGTATTGAGCAAGGTGTGTTTTTATTTAAAACAAAAATGCCTTCGCTTACATGTGACTACAGCAAAATGACAACACTGATCAATACATGTGGTGACAAAAACTGATCTGAAAAAACTCAAAGGGAAGTGACATAAGGGGACACAGGGCAGGCGAAAGTCACACTATGAGCAGATATTCTTTTTTCTCCAGGGTGGGATGAAGCAGTGGCAGTTTTCAGTGGAGGAGGGGTGGATGGATGGTGGCTTCCTCCAGCTCCCTGGTGGAAACCAGGCAGCAGCTTGTCTGTTTCTTTCTCCATCCTCAGCCTGTTGTTCTCTGTCAGCATTCTGGAAATGCTCAGCTGCTGCTCTTCATATGCTTCTTCTCTGCCTTCCTCTGAATCATCCTCCAATGGTTTGGGGCCCAGAAGCCAGTCTGTGGGGAGAAAAACCACAAGAGTGATGAGAAATACAAGAGTTTCCTGTAAAATGTGTTTTAAAGGGGTGTGCCACCCATTTTATACTTGCAGTCACTTTGCCTGCCATGTCACTGTCTGTGAAAAAACTTTAAAAGATGTTTTAAGAACTAAAAATCTGAGTAAGTATAAGAGAAAACTGCCAGAGTGTTACTGCAGTGCTCAGATTTTTATTGACATGTGGTTCAGTTGTTGGCATTCACCTTAATGGCAAACAAAGAAACTGATGGGAAAGTTGACCTCTGCACACAAACATTGGGATAAATGTGAAGGACAGTCAACAAGCAACATAGGGGGAAAAAAAGGACAAAATGCTCCTGCAGCCTTGGTCCAAGAGCAGAGGGAGTAAAAAGGTCTCGAGATACTGCAAACATGGACACGACAGTGAAAAAGGAGACAGGAAAGACGGGGACGGATGTTGGCCGTTTCTGCCCGGGGTTACCTGCCAAGTCATGCATCAGATCTTTAATCAGGTGTCCCACTATGGCGTAAGTGGCCGCTACAACCAACGCCACTCCAACTAGGACATAGACTACATTGCGTGGCAGAGTTATTGCGTCTCTCGCTGGCGGTATGTAGTCCACAAAATAGGCCTCATCCTCCTTCCTCCCGGACAGCTGGAGGAGCTGTCGGTGCTCGAACACGGGCTGGGTGAGCTTCAAAAACAGCGCTGCTCCCGAGGCGTTCAGGGACACCAGTGTTTGGTGTTGCATGGTTTGACTGCTGAGGGAGTTGTTTTTGGTAAATAGTACTGTTGTTATAGAATAATATGTTCAGTTACTGTGGTGAAACTTTGGGGCGGTTTTCTGTGGGTGATGCCAGAGACTATTGTCTTGTTTCAGATGCGAACTCCTTTTGTGGCACTGTGAAAACTTTGGAAACAGGTGGCACATGCACATCAGGGAGCAGGAGGGAGAGGAAGTGAGCATTAGAAGATTTGTAACATTTACTAAAGGTGCGAAGAATAACAGGATTGAATAACAGATGTAAATGTCAAGATGGCTCAAATATGAGAACATTGTCTCTCAGGGGTGACAGTTGTTGGTCACAGAATAGTGCTGCAAAAATGTAGTTCACCAGACAAGATGCCATAAGTGTGCCAGCTCTTCTAATCATTTGTCTAGACTTAAATCCCAGCATTCCTCCTTCTAGTTTTTCGGAGCGGGGTCCTCGGTCACATTTCCACAGGAGCGAGGAGTGTGAGACAGAAGAGAGGTGAATATGGGACAGACAGTTAATAGGATTGAGTCTGTCACAGAGCAATATCAGCTTTCCATCTGCAGGGATTAGAGATATGAGTGGGGAGAGGTGGACAGTAAGAGGCTTATGGTCCTCCAAGACCAGGTTGCATATGTGATACATATACCACGGTAAACCCTGGTTTCTCTTGAGTTTTAACTGGCTTCACTTTATGGATATTCCATGCTTTAAATTTGTTTTAAGCGCAGCAGCTCCACGTCTTCTATTCAATAAATGTTCTGTCACATAAATCACTGATACGATGCTACGTTTTCACGGCTCATTTCTTGCTTCACAACAGAGCAGATGGTGATATTTCAAAATGCAATCAGAGTTTTGTGACCAATACTTATCCCCAAGGGTAGGAAACCTGCATATCATCAAATGTAATTTATAAAAAGACTTGTCTGAAACTGATAAAGAGTAACATTTCAATTTGTTTTCTCATAAAAAAAAAAAGATGAGAAATGGTAAATTAAAATGAGCAAATGATGCAATTATGAAGGTTTTCTGCAAAAATACTGCTCCTTACCTTGTAATCAAGACTCGAGCCAGATCCTTAGCTCTTCTCTTTAAATTGTGAATAAGGACTTCCAGTTTAGTGTGGTACACAAACAGCTCTGAAAGTAACAACAAACACAAGGCAGAAGGTTAAGGTCATGCTTATTTAAAAAGGCTGCAAAGCAAAAGCAGATTAAAAAAAAAAAAAACCCACCATTAATTTTTTTTCTCTACAAACAGGCAAGAAAACTGATCCTAAAATGTTTTTTTTTTTTTTTTCCCACATCTCTCAGGTCCTCTCGGTGCACCATCAACACGTGCTATTGGTCGCTTTCCCTAAGCTTTAGACTCATTTTCCTTTGATTGCTTGGAAAGTTGGATACACTGAGAAATGAGAAACTGCCATTCTAAGATAGTGATGGCTATATTCGCAAAAAGAATGAACCAAGAGACTGGGTGCATCCCATAGTAGAAGACGTGCGTCATGTTGTTCAAAAGAGGATGAGAGGAAAGATGTAAAAAAAAAAAAATTGAGTTTAAATGAAAATCAAGATGAAAGAACACAAAATATAAGACTGGGTGCGATTTAAAAAAAAAAAAGAAAAAAAAAAGCCCTGTGGGGTCTCTGAAGGTGTCTGAGGCTGAGGCTGTCAGGAGAGTAAGGCTGTTTGCGTCAAGGTGTTCTTTAATAATCCTTAACAGGATTTGGTTGACACATGCCAGTCGCCACCTTCTCGCTGAGTCAGCAAGAGGCAATGTGTGCAGATAAGCCACTACCACAAGAAAACTCAGACATTAAACCATGCAGTTGCATTTTCCTGTGCAAATGTGATGCAGACTTTACCTGTATGGATGATTCCTTTCTCATTCACCTACAGAGTGGATTCAGTTCAGTAGAGGAATGAAATGAACAATGGGGTCCCAGGTCTTCTCCAGATGAAACAAACAACACATCGATTGAAAGATCGCACTCCACAGAAAGCACTACAAGCTGAGCTAGGCCTAAAAGCAAAACAACACCCACTCAGTCAGACAGTCAGTCAGTCAGTCAGTCAGTCAGTCAGTCAGTCAGGTACATCCATGCTGACTGTGACTCCCTCAAGCTGGGGTGACCACTTTCTTGGGTTTGTCTTCTGGCTCCATCAGCCACTTGAAGTAGGCGTCGCTCAGGAGGAAAGTCCAGTAGAGGATGGTTAGAGAGGTGTTCACTGTCACGATGCCTATGATTAAAGGGTGCAGCATGATGGCTCTTTAATAAAATAATAATCTGTGTCACCTCAGAAAACAATGTGTCTGCTGTGTGGGTGCAAGGCTGTCTAATTGAGTCACCTCTCAGTCTGCTTCTATGGACTCATGGACTCCCCACCCCTCTCTACTCTGTCTTTCCACTGGTCAGTAAGTTTCTGTGGCAGCAGCATAATCCTCTTCAGAAGATAAAGTTACATTATCCTGCTTTACAAAGCTTCATCCATGAGATGTTGGATAATTCACATATTCATCATATTGATCCTTTTAGATGCACTCTACTAGAAAAACTGTACTGAGGAATCTATTCAATAAACGGTGATTAGTTTTAAATAACACCCTGACAGAAATAAAAACATAATCTTTGTTCTGAACTTTATGTTCTCTCTCATAGAATAATCCAGAATCTAATCAAGAGTGGAGACATCGGATGGACTTAATCTTACACCAAACAGGACAGATGGTTTCTGGAAGGAACCCGAGGGCCCAGAGGAGCTGCACACGACACTTAACCGGGATTTTTAAAACGTCTGTTTCTACGGATTCACCCGCAATCCAAAGATTACCCAAAAGCTATCGAAGAAAGGAACTGACAACGGCAGCTACCTCCACCAGGTGGCAGTATGTACTCGTACATACTAACAGGCTGTGCGATTTGAGTTGTTTTCCAATAAAATGGGGAGTCTCCTGTCGTTTAATGATCAATAAGTCAAAATACCAAACATAAATGCGTATTTTACGCACGACGCACGGCTCGACAGTCCATTGTCTGAAACCTTCATCACTTTTTTTTTTCCTACCCACTTGACGTGACTCCTCAGTTGAACTTTGAGACTTATTACACAGCAGAGGAAGTGGAGCAGCAGCAGATCTGTGTTTCATCACAGATCAAAAGGCAAAGTGTGCCACTCCTTTTAATGATCTTCTCTGCTGCGGCGGGGACAACGCTGGCTACTAACATGCCTCATTTCACCGCCAACAAACGCGTTTAGCTGCTGGAGAATCATATCAGGACATTTCTCCTTAAAAGAAGTTAAAACAAAACGTCCAGGCAGCGATGAGGCCGCCGGTGGAAGTCTCCGTGTTCCTCCTTTCTCTCTTGGCTCCTGGAGTTTTGTACACCATGAACAACATCCCTGCGCTGCAGGAGTAAGTGTGTGTGTGTGTGTGCGTGTGTGTGTGTGTGTGTGTGTGTGTGTGTGTGTGTGTGTGCGTGCGCGCGCGCGCACCACTCTCATCTTGGCCTGCTGTATGGAGGCAGTGCGCGGTAAAGCCGCTGATATTAATAGGCTTATGAAGCGGCCCACAGCCTGATGAAACAGGAGGTTTAAACTAGAGCGTGTTTATCCTGAGGTAACCTCGTTTAAAGTTTCTGTTATTACAGAGCAGGACTCACACAAGCCTCGAAAACAACAATTAGTGAACGTAAGGAAAATCAAATCAAAGTGAATGAGGCCTAGTTGGCTGGATTACCTTGAGTGTAAGTCTTTGAAAATGAAAATAGATCACCCCAAAAATCATTGCTATTCTTTGTCTGTGCCAAGACCAGAGGGATTGGTCCATGATGTGACACTTTTGATAGTTATGATTTAGCCTTATTTTAGTTTTTTTTTTACTTCAAAAGGGGCTTAGATGGTATAGAAAGCTGGTTTGTTCAACCACCTCTAAGCTTTTGACTTCAAACTCTGTCCATCGATGAACTGCTCCTTCTCTGAATGTTTGAATTGCACTGACAAATTGACCTATGGACTCGCCCTGTCGTTCCTCAGACCTCTGCCCGTCCTGGGAATGGGGATGGTTGTCCTGGGATCTGTTCTTCTTCTCCTCCACCTCGTTGTGCGACACAAGACCAAAGTGGACCCCTTATTCTACGGTAGCACCATATGAACGCAGACTTTAAAATCTATTGGTGAAGTGAAGGTAAAGTTCAGAAACAGCAGGGGTTTTTGTTAAATTCCTGCTGTTGTGTGTCTCCTCCAGTGTTTGCAGTGTTTTCCTTCTCCTGCATGGTGAGCCTGACTAATGCTTTAGAGCAGGATGGGTTCATCTCTGGCTTCATCAGCTTCTATGTGCAGATGGTATGACGATACACTTCTTCCTTCTTCTTCTTTATTTCAAAATTTAATATGTGAAAAGCTGAAATTCCTCATTTGGCGTCTCTTCAGGGTGAGCCTCATCTGAGCACCGCCTATGCTGTGATGATGTCGTACTGGGAAGGCGTCGTTCACTTCGCCCTCTTCCTCGCCATCATCCACCGCATGTTTAAAGGGTAAGTTTGTGGCATCATCACCGTCACAACCTGCCTGCTGTGTGTTCACTGATGAAGCCTTTTCTATTCGTTCAGGAAGTCCTATCGCAGCCTGGGCCTGCTGTGGGTGGGCTCCTCCATCGCACATCAAGTTGTTCTCATCCCAGGAGTGGTCATTGGTGAGAGCTGTCTACATAAACCCTGTTTTTCATGTCATGTCAATGGTGTTGAAGGCTTGAGTTTGATGATGTTCTATGTGCTTGTACAGGTAAATATGGGTCAAACATTCGACCAGGCTTTTGGAGGAACGTCCCTTTGTTTTTGGTGCCCCTCTGGGCGGCCTCCCTGCTCTTTAGCAGACCAAGAGTGATGCCAGTCGCCACAGCAGACAGGGTACTTTTTGGAAATACAGTATATATTTCTTTGCTTGTAACCCCTCAATACAAAGCAATGTGCACTGGCCACATTGTTCACATGATGCATTTATGCTCATAGGATAATTTAAGAGGCCAGGAGTAAGTAATTATTACAAAACAAAAATTAGAGTTAGTTACAAAATGGTTACAAAAGCTGCATTTTTTTCTTGTTTGGCTAATAATCTTGTGACCTCTTACAGTCACATCATAAATCAAACAAAAGCATGTTAAACCTACAGTGGGTACGGAAAGTATTCAGACCCCTTTAAATTTTTCACTCTTTGTGTCATTGCAGCCATTTGCCAAAATCCAAAAAGTTCATTTTATTTCTCATTAATGTACACTCAGCACCCCATCTTGACAGAAAAAAACAAATGTAGAAATTTTTGCAAATTTATTAAAAAAGAAAAACTGAAATATCACGTGGTCATAAGTATTCAGACCCTGTGCTCAGTATTGAGTAGAAGCACCCTTTTGAGCTAGTACAGCCATGAGTCTTCTTGGGAATGATGCAACAAGTTTTTCACACCTGGATTTGGGGATCCTCTGCCATTCTTCCTTGCAGATCCTCTCCAGTTCTGTCAGGTTGGATGGTGAACGTTGGTGGACAGCCATTTTCAGGTCTCTCCAGAGATGCTCAATTGGGTTTAGGTCAGGGCTCTGGCTGGGCCAGTCACGAACGGTCACAGAGTTGTTCCAAAGCCACTCCTTTGTTATTTTAGCTGTGTGCTTAGGGTCATTGTCCTGTTGAAAGGTGAACCTTCGGCCCAGTCTGAGGTCCTGAGCACTCTGGAAGAGGTTTTCTTCCAGGATATCTCTGTACTTGGCCACATTCATCTTTCCTTCAATTGCAACCAGTCATCCTGTCCCTGCAGCTGAAAAACACCCCCACAACATGATGCTCCCACCACCATGTTTCACTGTAGGGATTGTATTGGGCAGGGGATGAGCAGTGCCTGGTTTTCTCCACACATACCGCTTAGAATTAACACCAAAAAGTTCAATCTTGGTCTCATCAGACCAGAGAATCTTATTTCTCATGGTCTGGGAGTCCTTCATGTGTTTTTTGGCAAACTCTATGCAGGCTTTCATGTGTCTTGCACTGAGGAGAGGCTTCCGTCAGGCCACTCTGCCATAAAGCCCCGACTGGTGGAGGGCTGCAGTGATAGTTGACTCTGTGGAACTTTCTCCCATCTCCCTACTGCATCTCTGGAGCTCAGCCACAGTGATCTTTGGGTTCTTCTTTACCTCTCTCACCAAGGCTCTTCTCCCACGATCTCTCAGTTTGGCTGGACGGCCAGGTCTAGGAAGAGTTCTGGTCGTCCCAAACTTTTTCCATTAGAGGATTATGGAGGCCACTGTGCTCTTAGGAACCTTGAGTGCTGCAGAAATTCTTTTGTAACCTTGGCCAGATCTGTGCCTTGCCACAATTCTGTCTCTGAGCTCCTTGGGCAGTTCCTTCGACCTCATGATTCTCATTTGCTCTGACATGCACTGTGAGCTGTAAGGTCTTATATAGACAGGTGTGTGCCTTTCCTAATCAAGTCCAATCAGTTTAATTAAACACAGCTGGACTCCAATGAAGGAGCAGAACCATCTCAAGGAGGATCAGAAGAAATGGACAGCATGTGAGTTAAATATGAGTGTCACTGCAAAGGGTCTGAATACTTATGACCATGTGATATTTCAGTTTTTCTTTTTTAATAAATTTGCAAAAATTTCTACATTTCTATTTTTTTCTGTCAAGATGGGGTGCTGAGTGTACATTAATGAGAAATAAAATGAACTTTTTGGATTTTGGCAAATGGCTGCAATGACACAAAGAGGGAAAAATTTAAAGGGGTCTGAATACTTTCCGTACCCACTGTATATCAGATATGCAACCAAATACAAGATATCAAAAAATTGTTGCTGCAGTTTGCATGTATGTTGATGCCATTATACCAGATTGCAGTGGAGCAGAACAAAAGTCTGTTGTCCCGACCGGTTGACCTGCTTCTGTCACTTCTGCTACTGGGAGCGATGGCTTTCTCTGTTTTCAGAGGTTTTGTGAGTAAAACAGCATGGAAGCTTTTGTTATCTTTTCCAGTATGTCTGTCTCTGGTTGCACTCATTGAGACACGAGGTAAACGTGTGTCCGATAATTGTTTTGCTCTGCTGCAGGTGGTGCTGGACTGTCCTCTGGACGTCAGTTTCACCTACATCTATCAGTACGAGCCGTACCTCAAAGACCCGGTCGGCTTTCCCAGGTTTATGGTCTGTCTGCAGAACAATTCACCAAACTAAATAAGTCATGCTGTATATTTTTATTCAGACTGATAACTTGACTAGTTTCTCTTTTTGTGCACCATTAATGCAGATGCTGGTGTATTTGTTCTATGCTCTGCCTCTGCTGACACTCTTCATTTATGGTCTGAAAACACCTGGATGCAGGTGGATGTTGGACTGGACCATCTTCTTTGCTGGAGCTGTGGCTCAGGTGGTGATTATGCCTTTTCTGTTTTTCAAGCAACATGTAGCAGAAAGTCTTATGCTGACTTCTTCCTGCTTTCTTCTTCTGCTCAGGCCCAGTGGTGCCATATCGGAGCATCTCTCCACTCCCGTACTCCCTTCACGTACCGAGTCCCAGCAGACAAGTGGTGGCCTGTTATCACCCTCAACGTGCTGCTCGCTGCTGCACCAATTCTGTTGGCCCTGCGCTGCCACACCAATCCTGTTTATTTTATGAAACCTGTTCCCAAGGGACAAAGCAACAGCGAGAAGAAAACGAACTAGACCGCACACATCAGCCTTGGACTGTTGAGGAATACTTCAAGGTTCTCTGGGAACTCTATTTTGCTTACAAACTGCAATAACCACATATTTTTTCAACTTTAAAACCCAGAGGAAATATAAAAAAAACATTGCTGTCTGAGTCAAATGCTGAAAATCAGTCACTCGCGCTGCACTCCCTGCATGGACTATTGGACCCTGATAAGAAGGCTGGAGACGGAGCTGAGGACTGTGAACAGCTCACACAGCTTTCCAGTGACTCATGCAGATACCCAGTTGGTATCTTCCCAAACCCTGACTGTGAACCTGAATATACAGGTTGGGATCATTATACATGGCTTTGTGCTGAGATCCACAACAAAACTCCACAGCTCCTACTTTATTTTTGCTGATATAAAAGTGCATAAAATCCAGAGAAGCTAAAACCAGAAATTATTTGGTGTTTTTGGTTATTAAATAACTTATGACACGTTCTGTCCATTGACTATATCAATCAATCAACTAATAATTTCAGGTCTAGTTATCTCAGTGTGATGTTAGATCTGAGAGCTGTACTTTAACATTTTAACAAGGATCATAAATGGAAAGTTGAAATGAGCTTTTGACAAACTGAGTATTTTGCTGGTTTAACATGACCATCTGTCAATACTGTCCATGCCTGGTGATGTCACTGTGCCCTATGTGCGGTGAGCTGCTGCAGTTGCCAAACTGATAAGGGTTGAACCCTGGATTTAGGTGAGTTGTCATACACTTCAACAGCACAAATGAGCACATGACTCATCGGTCGGCCCTGTGGCCTAAACTGTTTTCATTGTGGGTGTCAAGGTGTCACACAAATAGAAATACAGCTTTTAGAATATAACGTAGAAAAATGATAGGACATCCAACTGGTTTAGAAAATTATTAAATGCAAGTAATAGAAGTCATGAACACTGACAATCCTTTATGTTCGGAGGTTCAGGGGCTGCTTGGACCTCAGTATTTCCAGCTGTGGCCTTGTGGGTATGCAGTATATATAGATGAAATAGCCTAAATGGTTTCAGCTTAGCTAAAAATACACAACCAGAGAGAATAGTGACAGATTTATGTTCGTTTCTGTGGTCAAACTCTGGTACTGGATTAAAACGTGACTGATATTTTGACACTGACGTTCTGTTGCTTGTTAGTCGTTCCTGAAAACACATCTGGTGGGTCTGGGGCTGTACCTATCGATCACTTTTGGAATCGAGTATTCTACCGAATATTTCAACAATTACTCGAGTAATCAGATTAAATTGACTTTTGCATTTTTAAACAATAACACTATTGTGTAAACTACATGTTACCTTAAAATTACGTTACCTTGTGTCCAGATGTTGAAGCATTGACGAAGTGTTATTGTGGTTCACCTGTTCTACTTTATAATACACACATTGTACTGCGTTAACATCTTTTTTAAGTTTGAAACGATCCCAAACTTTGGACATTTTCTGCCTTTTACAGACGGTTTCGCTCTCTGACATGGCGCCAACTATTGATAAGGAAATGCGATGTGCGACAGTGATTACGGTCCGTGTGGAACAATGATCCCTAGGCGGAGAAGGTCCGACAAAGCAAGTGACTCAATCCTCGCGAAAAATAAGTTGCCTAGACGAATTTTTGTAATCGAATTAATCTATTTAATCGAGTATTTGGTGCAGCCCTACTTGGGTCATCCCCTTTCTTTCAATATTCAGCTCATTAACATACATTCATCCATCATCTACTGCTTATGGTATTATTTCTATAAACATTATAACCTAAAGTATTTTTGATGTGATGATGGTGCTAGATGAAAACTCACATCATCACAAGTGTTAGAATTCATGCTGGCAACAAATTTCATGGCGATCCCACCAATATTTGTCCAGATTTTGCAATCAAAGCCACAAATGTCAACCCTGTGATGGTGGCAGTGGACAATCAAAGGTTTAAACCTTTAGCGTACAGTTGTCAAAATTTTATGGTAATCTATTTAACAAAGGCTGAGACATTTTCAAGGCAGAAAAAGATTAAGGTTTTTTGGATTTGATGAAGAATAATCAACAATGTTGTTGTTTTTTTAAACTTTATTAAGAATGAAATACAACAGCAGGACAAAAAGTCATAAGAACACCAAAAAAGTGGATGATCGATCAAATATCAAAGGGACCAAAGACAAAAAATAGTGACATTCTACCCATCATGTAAATATAGCCGTGCAAAGACTGAAGGTATTCAGCAATTTAGATACAATCAAGTGGTTATCTCAAGAAAGTATAATCCCATCCAAACTATCTGTGTTAACCCGATGTAGTGACTGAGAGTGCTCATGACATAGGGGAGCCGATTTAATTGGACAATGTCCAGCTATTAATCAATGACTAGCCAGTAACAAACACCACAATATTTACACTACAGAGATTAGAGGTAATCAAATGATTAATTTAGTTACTGTTTGATTGCTGAACCTATGTACTGGTGTAGAAAAGTGATGTAAAACTGGCTCTCTGAAGTATAAGTTAAAAAAAAAGCATATTCACTAGCAAATGTTTCATAATAAATAGGAACATTACACAAAAACATAGCGAATATTAGAAAAAAGCATGTCAATAGGATAAAACAGACAGGCTATTCAGGTGCTCTATGGAAAAACGAACAGCTACAGTACACATACAAAAAGCTCGGGGTTACCAGGGACTAAATGCTATGTTGCATTAATTACATCTGTGCTTTGTAAACAGAATACTAAGATGAGTCAATTTTCATGTAGAACAAGCAAACTTTAAAAAAAAAAGTGACTCTGCACTTCTCTAGTTTCTTTGTTGCATGCATACGCTCACACACGGTCACTCACTGCTGCCCGTCGGACAGACTGACGGACGGTTAAAGTTCATGGACAGAAGGGAGTTTACTGTACGGAGATGTTATGGAGGGAGCGTGTTAATAAGAGTTAGTCTTACAGTTAGTGTTCTTATGGACCTCAGTTAAGGGAAGTGGCTTAAAAAAGAAAGAATCATCAAAACAGCCAAACTCAGGGACTATTGAGATAAACTTGTGTTAGAGTGAGAAACCCTTTTATATAAGGAGAGAGCATCTTACAGAGCAGGAAAGGAAATGGAAGTGTTGTGAACTACTGTCTTTCTTTATGGGCCATGGTTAGCACCTAGGCACTGCAGACATTGGATTATTTGGTTCAGTAGTAGCTGTGTGCGTCCTCTCTGGCCTTGTGTCCCTCTCCTCCGTGTCTCCTGTGGCTGCGGCGTTCATGGTGCTGATTGTGGTGGTGGCGCCTGTACCGGTGTGATCGTCGGGCTGAAATTGGAAAGAAACAAAGATGTTTATGTTGTACATACACTGTAGCCCTGCATATATACAACACAAATCTCATTTTCTAAGATTACTGTGCCTCATATGTGTTAAATTAAATCCCCTACTCAACATCTAAATATCTGTTTATTTTTCAGTATCTCACTCTAGTTCTATCTGCTTGACACAAATGCTCATATCTTTCTGTTATATATTTCAGTTATTACGGTATATATTTTTTATATTTCAAAAAGCCTTGTGTTTACAGTCTAGCCTTAGAGACACTTTCAGGCTGATGCTGACATGAATAACTGAGTTTTAAAACCCAATAACAATAATACTTTATGAATGGCTTTTGAAAAAGAACTGTGACCACAGTGCGCAGTGACAAAGTATGTAATGGTTAGAAAACTGTTTTTCCCAAACATATCTTGTTATTTCTGTACTGCAGTTTCTTGTTGCTATTCAGGGACCAACATATCTGCAATAATCTAAAATGAGCCTGAAATGAGACTGGCCTGGAGGATTTAACAGTGGGCTCAAGTTTAAACTTTATTAGTGAGTTGACAATAGAAAGGTCAGATAAGGAGCGAGAGAAGGGGTATGTCATTTGACAAGGGTCCCTGGCTAGACTTGAACCATGGACATGATACATGTGATTAGACAAACCTTAGTAAGAAGTTACGAGATAAGAGTCTTAGTTCAATTATTTAAAGGTGCATTGTGTAAAAAGATTTAGCAGCATCTAGTGGTGAGATTTCAAAATGCAACCTCCTGAGCACATTTCCAGATGCAAGAAAGCGTACGGTGGACGTCACCTTTAAAACAAAATGTTATTCTCTGTCTAGAGCCAGTGTGGTTTGTCCATTCTGGGTTACTGTAGAAACATAGCGACTCAAGATGGCTGCCTCCGTAAAAGGGGACCCACTTACAATGTGGATGTAAAAAGTGTAATAAATATAAAGTTTCATACTTTTTCCTTATCCATGTTTTCATTATTTTCCTTTACATGCATGACATGACACCTGGCAGGTTGAAATTAGACACTCACACTTTGTGCAAATGATCCTGGGTCTCTCCCAGCTCCCGTCAGCCCGGCAGCGAGCGGTGGGGATGTGACGCTGGTAGAAGCCTTCAGAGCACTGGTAGCGCACCACCGAATGGATGTCATAGTGTGACCTCCTGCGACCTATCAAATGGGCATTCTCCACTGCAGGCGGGGTCCCACACAACACTGCCAAAACAAACCATGTAAATCATACAGATAACGGTCCAGTGTCTATTTCACCTCAGTCTGCAGATCGCGTCTGTTTGGTACAAATACCAATGTTAATTCACTGTCTATAGTTTACAGCGTTGTCCATGGTGTGTAAAAACAATCAAACAATATCCCAGGTGTGTTTTGCCTCTTTGTGGCAGCTTCTGCTTTGCTCTGTCTGACTGTTGAGCTGAGCTGTGGAGATAATGGGTCCCTGCAGCAGGCAGGGATGACAACCAGCCCAAAGAGCCATGAGACCACAGCCAGACAAACAAGCACTCAAACTGTTTAATCCTCTTCTCCCACCTTTCCACTTCCTTTTCCAGTTCCTCTTGACCATCCTTCTTGTTTTCAATGGTCCTCTGTTTAGTTTTCTTTGCACCCTACAAAATCTCACTACATTCACATTCAGCTAAGCCAAAAAAAGGAAGGTGTGGTTGAGTATTAGGAAAACCACGCAGCTCAGAATCATTTCAGATCATATTTCTGAACAAGGCAATAATTGGCAATAACTGCAACTACAGTTCTGCAGCCTGGTCAAGTGTAAGCAGGCCCTGAAGAGAGAGAGATGGCAATAAGAGCAGGACTGAGATTGATATTGCACTCAAAAATCAATACAGGTTTGAGACTGAATCACAATCTTCACCTAACTTTGTGCTTATTGTCAATTTTTGGAGCATCTGCTGTTGTGGCCTTTAATGGAAAAAAAGCATGAGTGAAGCTACTGAAGTCTCTTTGTTAGAGAGAAATCTTTTATACATAAAACAGCACAAGAGCTGATGATGAGCACAGATGACTAACAGGTAGCCAGCTGGTCAGCAATCTTACACAAGCAACCACATTGTATGAAGACAGCAAAAATGTCCTCCCAAGAACAGAATATTAAGCGTTAAACTGCTGAGAAAGAGACATACTGGACAACAGCAGGGAAAGGCAGCAAGTCATTTTTTTTACACATTTTTAACAATACTAAAAAGAATGCAAAGAAAAATGTTTTAACTTCTTTGTTTGTGAGTTATCTCAGCTACTTTGTTACACTCAGCCCAACAGTATTACAGTACCTGTGCCTTTCTTGCAGATGTAGGGCAGATTGTAGTTGCAGGGCACATCGTTCCACTTGCCATCCTCATGGGCAATGGTCACTACACAGTCTTCACCGCCTGCGAAAAAGTTATCTGGCTGGCTCTCCCTCCAGTTCTCATATACCTACACAACAGCAAACAACACAGCTCAGATGCTTCTTCTTTCGTTTGTCAGCACCGTCAGTCTGGGAATATTGAATCTTTCCTCATTTTTTTCTTAGAAAGACGAACACTGGTATTTTCAGATCAATGCAATTTACATTACACATTAGGTGTTGGACATAAATAAGGACAGTTGTAAGTTAAAAGGAAAAGCTTTAAAGGTCCAAAAAAACTTATTTTCTCAGTCAATTTCCTATTATGAATAACAGTGTCCTCTATGAATACAAAATAAAATTTGTCTTTTTCAGGAGACATTTCTTGTCTTGTTTTTGTGGGCTGTTCTAACTGCTGTCAGTCAAACCACATCCAGTCTTGGCGATGCACATTTTTGAGTTGTGGAGTGTTAAAATCAAGAGTAAAAAAACGGCTTTGTTTCCTCCTTTTTTGTGAAAGTTATAAACAAAAACTTTCAGTGGTTTAAAAACTCAAAGTGGTGATTCTCACATGGCAGCACAGCTGAACTCTGATCACTAACCAGATCACTTCCGTCAGTCCACTGAAAGTCCTCCTCCACTGTGCGGTCATTTAGTCCGATCCACGCATTGTCATGACCCAGACCTGGAAACACACCAGAACACCATGATCCTTTAACTTAATTACATTGTTCCACTCTCATAAATCCATTGGCCCTCTTCTGTCTTTTTCTGCATTATTTCATTTGTGACTTCCTTTTTTTTGTCTTCCAGTTTCCCTGTAATGTACAGTGAACTAACAAATCAGGGTGACTACAGATAAAAGCTGTTTGTTTTTTACTGCTTTCCTGCTTCAGTTTCATAACATCCTGTTTTCTGCTTTATAATATTTTTTCTTTGCTTTATTTGATTTGGTATTATGGTTATTACATCTTGATTGTGATTTCTGTTTCGCGTAACAGGGACGTGTGCACAGAATGAAACCAAGATGTGCACATACCATTGATAAACTCCTGCTCAGCAGCTGAGATGATGCTGCTGAGGTGTGCACTGTGCTCTCTACAGTCTTTCTCTGCATCCTCCCAGGTGTGTCTGTGGGTAAAGTACCTGAGGGACGGCACAGTGAAAACCGATATGAAAATACATTTTTCACATAATATGCAGTAAGACAAGCTTAAATGGTACAGAGCGCTGCGCTACGTATATCACAGATCACTCAGCGGTATGAAGGAGTAATTCAGATAGATGAGGGACTTGTGAAGGTAAATATATTGGGAGTCCATTTATTTTCAGAGGAAAGCCACATTTATATCACTCCTACCTGTAACAGTGGCCGTGAAACTTCCTCCAACCATGCTCACAACCTTCTATGTCTGTAAAGATGAAATGAAAGGAGAAGGGCAAATGAGACAAACAAAAATTATTCCTTGAAGGGAACATAAACGAGTAGTTTAGTGCAGGAACACGCAATGTCTAAAACCTGAGATGGGAGTTTAGGGGAAGTGGAAGAACCATTTGATTTTTTGCTCTATCTTGTTTGGGAAATAAAGACAAAAATATATGACTTCGGCATCTTGAGAGGCTAAAGATATGAATTTAATTATACAGGCTCATTTTCAATTCACCGCACATGTGGCCATTTCTCTGCACTATTAGTATTCATTAATAGCACCAAGACCTGTGAATTCATTTATAACTGCAAAGGTTAGATATTCATTAATCCTTATTACTACTAGTATACACACACACATAAGTAGGACAGATCTGGAGCTGGAGGCGGCTAAAATCAGTAAGGTGATGAATCAGCGCTTGTGTGCGTCTCTGTACGTGGGTTTGAATGTGTAGTATGGGGGGTGATTAGTGCCATGCAACACATAATTTTGTCCCTGTGTTTATTGTTCACACTTCATATGCAAAGATGCTAAGACCAAGCTGTATTTGTGGGTTGTCTGCTGCTCTACACCTCTTTGATTACCTAACACAGATCCAGATCTGCTTATTTCGCTATCTGAGTGCCGGCATGAGCCCCTTAATTGCTAGCTTAGCCTGGTTTATATTTAACAATAGCTTCACATCCACCTGCTTGTTTTCCCTGGCTTGTGTCTCTGCCCATCCTTAGGTCTGACTGTTCTTTACAAAACACAACTTGTCAAACATGTCTAACAATTTAATTAAAAAGAATCTTAAAATTTGTTTTATTTTTGTTTTTTTCTTGATTTCATACATTTTATTTTGGGAGTTGTACACTTTTTTTCATATATTGTCCCTTTTATCTCCCTCTTTCTCAATTTCCTCTTCCTATAAAGCACTTTTTTATTCATAAGTTTAATATAAACAAAGCATGTTCACCTGCTTTATTAACTTAACATCACATCCATATTAGTTTAATACTTGGTAAGAACTTCTTTTTCTAACGTGTATATGAAAAAATTTAGCATTATAATATATAACAAATGTTTATACTGAAATCTTTAAATTAGTTGACCATCGGTTGCACTATGAAAATATGGCTTATGAGCAGGTCTCCAGTTTTTTCACATACTGTAATGACTATGAGCACCTACTATGCTGCCAGTTCACACACAGGGTCCCTGTAATCTATCAACAGTACATGATACAGTCACAGCAATAATGTCATACCACCTGCCACATAACTGTGCGGGCATACTATATGTGCCTGTATGTGGAGATGCAGACTATAAAAACTCAATAAACATGTGCAAACAGTAACCAATACATGGAAAACACTGTGTGCATCTTTGTGCATGCAGGTGATTCAGGCAATGTACGTCACCCTGCCGCCCTGTGACACACATCTGGGAGATATTGAGTTATGACATACGGCTGTAACAGATGCTGCACATTAATCAGCACTATTTCCACCAGTGCAGTTAGCAACAAACCCTTTACTGCTACTTTCAGATGGCTGGGAATCTTCACCCCTATGGTTTCACTCCTAACAATGTTGTAAATTTGTTGGTGCCACACACTCAAATGTTATAATGAATAATAATTCTCCTCACATAGCTTGGGGTAATTGGTTCTCTATCAGTGTGTATGCGTGCGGTTTCCTCCCTCTTACCTTTCTCACATGTGTCTCCTCCATAGCTGGGCAGGCAAAGGCAGAGGAATGAATCAATCTTGTCAATGCAAGTGCCTCCATTTTCGCATGGCTCAGACTGGCAATCATCAACGTCTGTGAGGAAGAGAAAAAAACAGTGTGTGAACAGAGGGGGTTGCAGATCTCCAAAGCATGATGAAAAGATATTCTTCATAAAGAAAGAAACAACTGTGTGGGGATTTGCTGCCATTCAAGCACTGACATAACACGAGGTGGTCATTTGTCCCGGTTTAAACACTGAAATGTGTCCATGTTGGTGAGTAAAGTAGCACTATTCAAACAGGGTGTGAGGAGAATACAGACTGTCTAATCCCCTTTACATTCCTTATTTGTTCTCATTATCTCACAGAGGAAGACACTCTAAAAGGCTTTCAAGTGTATTACAGCCTTCTTTATGCATTTACAGAGCTTATGGTTGTCTTGATGTATGTCCAATCTCTTATTTTGTCTCTTGTCCATTGTCTCCATTTACAAATGGCTGCATGAGGGAGAAACAAGAGTCTGCACATTTCATTGCTTTTCCTTTAGAGCAGTTAAAGTGCATGCATAAATTGGGCGTGTTAGTCAGCAGAGAGTTTTGAGTACAGGATCCAAGTTCAAGTCCCCATTCCCACTTCCACCCTGCTGAAAAGATCTTAAGAAACAAAACAAATTCTACCAGCCCAGGGGCTGCCGCTCTGCAACTAACTGTGCTTCTCTGTGGCAGGTGTATGGAGCATTTTTCTACAGTGATCAATAAGGCATTGTTTTATCATTGTAAATAGAGGACATGTACTGTAATTCTTCTTTCACCACTGCGGGGGGGGGTTGCACCCAGAGTAACAGAAACCACAGGACTGCACAAACCTATTAAAGCTCACAGTGAGAGTGAAAAAATAAAGCCATTTACAAGTTCAAACCCTCTTCAAAGTATTTCCTCACACTGTAATCGTTATTTGGTACCAAACACTGAAAAAGGTCGGTGGCTGAGAACAGCTAAAAGTGTCAGACTGCTCAAATTACAGTGACCTTTATTCTCATACAAGACTCTCATATTTCACACTGTCCTCACTTGACACATTGAAGGTTTGTTGTAAAAGGATTATTATTTGTCTGAACTAAAATGTGCATTGTAGACAAAATGTGTTGCTGGACATGTAAAACTCTTTTTAAATATTATTTTTATTATTTTGTTTTTTCGGTGCCATTAAAGGTTTGAACTAATTTTATTCTGACAGCAGGGGCTGTTTATCTGTTTATAAAAATGGCAGCACTTTAAAGATAGATAAAGAAAATGAGGCTGTTTCTTGAACAAAGGTATAAAGTTCGAAAGTGGAGATGTATACTAATGTGTTTTTATTTAAGATTTCTTTCCTCTTCCTATAAAGCACAGTTGTGCTCAATCAAACAATGTTATCTGACTGTATGATCAAAGTAGTCTGATAGTTTTCAGATGTAACTTTTCTTATAACAAAAATACTCTTCTTTGACAACTTGCTTCGACAGAATGGCACTATGGCAGAAAACACTGTAAAGTTAAACTTAACAGTTAATAAAACTGTGGTGAAACTGGACAAAATTTTGTATGAATTAAAGATTAATAATTTTTATGATACTGGTAATTGTAACAAACCCAGATATAAATTTTGAGTTTAGAGATTAAATGAAACTGTGTGGGTACAACTCAGCCTTATGCTTGGATTCATTATGTGAGATAATCACCAAATGTTCAAGGAAAAGAAAGTTCTTCTGACATTCAAACATAAATGTAGGTGCAGAAGCTAGGAATTCCTACAAAGCGACAGAGAAACTTATATTTAATTTTTAACACAGGAGAAAATACAGTAGCTTCCCTGGAACATATAGTGCCCCAAATATTCAACACTTAAAAGTGATGGCATCAACACAGTGGCACCACAGACACATTGAACAGGCCAGACCTGCAAAGAGGTACATTCAATTTCAGTCACAACCTTAGTGCCTGCATGAATACATATGAATATCATTCTGCACAATGCTGGGGAATGTGCTCCTGATTATCTGGTCCTAATTCTCCCTTGGTAGCTGAGCCTGAGCCAGGATTGTTTGCCTGATGTTCTAAAATATATTGCCATTTCCCTTCAAAGTGGCAGTTCGACTTTCTGTTGGGAGAATATTGTACATTTCTTGGAAACACTGCAATACATTTGAGACAATGTCTTTCATACATTGGAGCAGGATGCACCTCCTTGCCAACAGTAGCAGCTTCGCAATTAAAGTCAACATGAGTGAGATGAGACCAGAGTCCTCAGAGAGAAGTCTGAGTAGGAACAATGCAGTTTGCAATGTAGTTTCTGTGTAACTGATATCATAAAGCACCTTTAAATGGGTTTCCAGTATCGGTTTATAAACAAACATGTCTGCATAAAATACGAGTATGTTCCTGTTTCCTTCATACATTTTATGCAAAGTGGGGAGATGCTGGAGTTGATATTAAGAAACTGAGGTGTTCTCTGTAATATGTGCACTATGTAATATTGACTCTCACTGATTCTGTTACAGCATCATTTTTGATGATTATTTATTAATTATAGTCACCCATTCTCCTTGATTTGGTTCTGTCCTCCTTCCATATATTAATTGTTTTATCGATGCTGTGCTGGCCAAGGTACTGAATCTTTTGCTACTAGTTCACAGCTAAACACACAGTTTATCACACACCACCAACACTCTCTCCCCATTAAAAGCAGTCCATCTCTTTGTTGTCCAGTATAATAAATTGAACGTCCCTCTCATCCATTATGCAAAGGGGAAGATGCTCCTCAGAGAGGTAACACTGCAAATTCTGCAAATGCATAACCAGGCCCTGCAGTATATGCATGCATCAGCTGCTGGCTGTCAATGTCTATCTATCCGTCCACCTTTCAGTGACACTGTACAACAGACAAAATTTAGCACTCAGTAAGTATTAAGTCTCACAGCTCCAGGGACTCTAAATACAAATCTGTTTGTTACTCTATGTGGTCTATTTATTTATGAAGTCATTACTTCTTTGACAAATGGCTGATTAATGAGCTGAGCATGTGTTAAGGAACAAATCAGGGCCTAGAAGGCAGATTTATACCTCTGTGTCAGTGTCACAGTATCTCTGCAGAGGCAGTTATACTGAATGCTTTGAGTCATTGGGGACTACACTGAGTCTCCCAAGCACTTCTTCTAAAGTCTAACTATATTTGGGAAAGTTTTAATTTCAGAAGTGGGACGATGAGGTGGATAAACAGAATCTTCACAGCATTAATATACAGTAGATTGCACTGTATGTTTATTTATAGTTGTAACATAATTTCTGAAAAATTATTTGAGGAATATTTATAGATATTTTTCATCACACTGATGCAAAAAATCCTGTAAATCCAATGTAATGCAGCCCTACATGCATTTCCAGTGCAATTATCTAATATAGAAATGTCATGGGAAAATAGTGTGTCATATTGATCATTATCAATCTTAACTGTGAGCTGGCACAGTGAAATTTGATTGTGTCTGAATAATTCTTTCACAGTTAAATATGGATTTTGGACAATGAAACAATTATATTTTTCATTTGTATACCAACCCAGCGTCTCATAAATATGGCGTCAAATGGCCCTGCAGGCTCACACAGGCTTTTAAAATTATTCTGTCTGAATTACTTCTGTTTTGCTAATAGCAGTTCATTACCACGTGAAACCACACACAATGTTGAGCTCCTAGAAACTGACTGAATCAGTTAATTAGTGTTAATTAAGGATTTTATTTTGATGTAACAATCAGATTTTGCTTCACACCATAGTTTCATCTAGATAGATGATGATTCTTAAAAAAGCAGAAACATCTGGCTTCTTTGTCTCATGACAGTGACACCTCAAGAAGTATAATTCAGACCTGGTCTTGTCTTTATCAACGACAAAGGAGAGCTCAGTGTGACAGAGAAAATTACATGTAGACACTGGAGGACTGACAAGAAGATTTTGAAACTAAATCCTTTTGTTGTACACTTCACCATCAGTTATATTGATGCAACATGGAGGCCTATTAATCTTTCCTGTAATAAAGTGTGACTAATGTATGTAATCTGTCAAACCTCTGAGGGTGTAATTGCAAATCGCAGTGATCAGCATCTCTTAGTCATCTTTACACCTCTGCCAAGACGGTTATGTTTAGTTTCTCTGTCTGTCAGCGGCATATCCTCAAGCCCCATTAATGGATTCCCATGAAGATCAGGGTGCAGAAAGGCCTTTGTGTCAGGAACAATTGATTATTTGATGGTGGTGATCTGAATCTGGGATTTCTGCCATTAAACGATTTCTGTTAGCCACAATGAAATAAGAGAAGCATTGACTTCATTCCAAAACCTTTAGGTATTTTCGCTAGGGACAGGAAGTCAATTCCCTTTAAAATTCAAGTGACTATAATGGTATCTTAAGGTACAACAGTGAGTTAGAGAATGGTAGAGCATTGGCAGAGATTTGTGTTCAGAGTGTCTTTTAGATCAGAGAAAATGATAATTTATTCATGAAATAAACATCAGCCAGGAGTTTTTATTGTGAACAAAAAATCAAGGTGGAGAAAGCTACCAACTGTTTAACCCTTAGGGACCATTACCATAACGCCTGCTCTCACAGTGTGAACTTCTAGGCCCATTCAAACGTCTCTCTCAATGTGACGGACATCTGGGCCTTTGACTTGCCAGCAGACCATTGTAGAGCCTCATGTCAATATCTACATGCAGACTGGCGCAGAGATGATTTCATTATTCCAGTGTTTGTGTGGGATGTGTGAGTGTGTGTGTTTGAGCATCGCTCACCAATCTCACAGTTCTCCCCAGTGTATCCTTGTGGGCAGTAGCAGCTGTAGCCCGTTCCCTGAGGAAGGCACTTTCCTCCGTGCAGACATGGGTTAGTCACGCAGGGGTCCACCTTGACTAAAAGAGGCAGACGGGTGGGGGTGGAGGGAGAATTTGGGGATTCAAATTAAAGGAGTTAATTAGGGATACTGTAAAGAAGAACATTTTGTCTGTGTGCAAATGTGATTTATAATAAAACAGATGTATCTAAGCTTAGATGCTGAATAAAATGTCAAAACATTTATTTCCATGGTGATCCTTTAGAGTTGCATGACTTAAGCATAATTTCCCCCACTGCTGCTCAGATTTTAGATAAAGATAAAAACAAGCCCATATCTCAGAAAAAAAAACATGCCACTGACTTTCTATCACTGCAGCTCAGCCGAAACCAGTGGCCACAACACACGCATATCCATTTCACACTGTCTCTTTTCAAAGGGATCAGAAGCCAGAGAGCCTCAGCCGCACCATCCACACACAGCCACAGTTGTCATGGTTACCATATGGAAAGCGAGCCTTGGCTCACTCCACCAAGCGTAATGGGCAGCGTGAGAACTTTAGACATTAGCCATCCTCAACAGAAATGAGCAGACCTCCCGCTGAGCGCCTTGGCCCTGCTATTCAGCCCCTAAATGTGTGCGTGTGTGGTCTCCTTCCACAATTACAAATTTCCATATCAATTAAGACACTACCACATGCTTCTCCCCTGAACCGCTCATTATCGCAACTTAAGGTCTTTGAAAACCACCACTCGTTCATCCTGGCTGCAAAACCTCGGCTGTGGGAGTCTTTGTTCTGCCAGCTCCCTCTGACACTGACGACAGCTAAGGAGGGGGTGGTGCATGAGGGTGTGTGCAAGCGGGTTTGTGTGACTGTGTTTACACGGTACAATGAACAAAAATCAATACCTTGGCTATGATTAGCCCTGAGGCTGATCCTGTCCAATAACTAACCAGAAGCAGACATCTCAAGCTCAGCTCACATTCTCATAATTATCATGATGCCGACCAAACATGACAAGAAAAAAAAACAAGATTGAGGGTTTTCAATCACAAGGACTCGAGAGCAGAGCAAGACTTTCAAATAGCTTCAGCTCTATAGATTTATGATAAATTTTGCGAGCTAATCCTCTCTGCTCATGCTTTGGATTCTGCTGAAGTCAGGTGCTAAAACCAGCCATGCACTTCATTTAATGTACAGTAGTCCAGCTCATAGCGCACTGGTAACCTCTGCATCAGTCAAGGTCATGGCACGCCTTGGCAAATATCAACTGTTTTGACAAACAGATTTACTGCAGCACATGTGTGTGTGTGCTCATGTGTGTATGAAAGATAAACCTTGTGCGATTAGCCGTTCATTAAAACGAGTGGTGCAGAAAAACCAATAGTCTGTAGAAGGAGCTGACAGAGTGGACTGTCCCCCACTCTGCACAGCACCTGACACTGAGCACAAACAACAACAATAATCTGGCAGCAGCAATGTCCAAGTAATAAGTTTACAGAAAGAGGATAGAGGATGATATCCTGCAGCAGCAACATATCAAGGTAATAATCCACAGACCACACACATCTTTGCTACAAGTAATCAGAGACTCAGTGGAAATATGATTTACTTTGGAAATATGATTTTTAAATCTCATAAGTCAGCACTGGCGTTTCTGTGAAGGCATGAGACAAAAAACTAACTGCAATTTAAATGTTACAGAAGGATAAAAATCTGTTTAAACAAGCTGCCAATGGAAAGAAACTTGATGGCACTGTATAAATGCCTGTGTATCTGCATGTGCGTTCATGTCTTTGCTGCTGAATGTCCTTGAATATAACATGAGGCCCATTTATTCTCCTCTCCCTCATTGATTGAACTGACTTATAAAGTGCTCCATGATCCAGTCAGGAAAGCAAATACTGACCACTACCATGAAAACCAACCACAAGGGACTGAACCGGAGCTAAGAGAGTGTACATTAGCGAGAAAGATGTAAGTTGAAAGCCAGCATTTTGGGCTAATCTATTGCGAGTGCATCCAGCACCTCTGCAGTTTGTGTAGCAAAGATATCAGTTTGTGTTTATGGCCTTCTGCCTGCATGACTCCAGGGCTTCCTAGTCAATCAATCAGACCTCATACTGTACACCAGCAGCCCAGATGGTTGCCTTCGGCTTCTTGTCGATACAGTTTAAAGCTGTTTTCCATCCACAGACTCCTCACACCGCGTGCAGGCAGCTCAGGCATACCCGCCGCAGACACAAGCCTCTTTCAAAGGGAACAAAATAAATCACCATAGAAATGTGTGATAGCTCGAGGCCCGTGGGGCTTTCAAATGCTGGTGATAGGATGTTTCCTGTATGCACTCTCATTTTCAAGCAAAAAATAAGCAGTAAACCAGGTGGCCAGCCAGGAGCTTCACTGAGATATACAGTGCTACAGACTTAATCAACAGATTGTGGCAGGGATGAGATCTCTTCTGGTGGGAATAAAATGTAGCTGAGAAATACACTCTGAATCTTTTGAATAAATAACCCAGTGGTGTGGTCCGAGGAATGGAAATTAAAATGCAGCTTAAAGGATAAAGCCATTTTTTACAGCTTGGTTGTTGGGTGTCTTCCTCAGTCTTTATTTCTATTGACATGCACTGCTCTCAAGTAAAAGTCTAGCACATAACCCCATAAATCAGCAAATTATTGTTTTTACACTGTGGTTTTGAGATACAATGTGTGTTCAGTGACTTTCAGATCAAGCCAGGCTTGCTCTTTCTAGTCTTTGTACTAAGCTAAGCTGACTGACACTGATCTACCGATTGAACTCTAGTTCAAAAGTATGTTGTCCATCAGTCCTAGCTCAGCACCAGACTTCTGAAATCCCATTCTCTGTGACCCAAACCAACCATCTAACATTACCAAGACGGCAAAGAAGACACCACAATAAATAAATAGCAAAAGTCACAGCTCTCCTCTTTTGGTGCAGCTAACCACCCTCCAACACCTCAATACCCTGCACCAGCGTATAACAGAAAAGTCCTTCACCTAATTTCAACCTAATTTTTTAAATGTGCCCATAATCACATTGGGATCCTAGCAGAATGTAAGGGTAAGATTTTGCTTTAACACACTCCCCTCCAAAAGTATTGGAACAGTGACGCCAATTCCTTTGTTTTTGATATAGACTGAAAACATTTGGATTTGACATCAAAAGTTGAATATGAGACCAACGATCAACATTTCAGCTTTTATTTCCAGGTATCTATATCTGGATCTGATATAGATGTAACAAAACACCAAATTTTTATGAGCAAAAGTATGGTAACAGATAGATTTAAAATAGATCAAAGTAAATAAGAATTATTTACTTTAGTAGTGTAGTATTTTAGATTTAGTTGCAAATCCTTTGCTTGTAATAACTGCGTCGAGCCTATGACCCACTGACATGACCAAACCTTTGGATTCTTCTTTTGTGATGCTTTTCCAGGCTTTCACTGCAGCCTCTTTCAGTTGTTTGTTTTGGGGGGTTACTCTCTTCAGCCTCCTCTCCTCCTGCCATTCATGTCAACATCAGCTAAAATACATGTTCTATAGGGTTTAAGTATGGAGATTGACTTGGTCAGTCTAAATTAAGGAATTGGCTTCACTGTTCCAATACTTTTGGAGGGGGAGTGCACCCAACTAAGAGATTAAAATAAAGCATTATATCAAAGTCTAGAAGAAATTAAAATAAATATACAGATACATGGACACACATTACAAATAAAACAAAAGGATGACAGTGTAGAACATTTTAAAACAAATACAAAGAGCTTACCTTTTGGGCCCAGTGTCACAGTGCTGATGTTAGATCCTTTGCTGCTCTCTTCCTCAATATTACCAGGTAACAGGGCACCCGAGCCCACAGTGTGAGACCAAGCAGACTCCTCATCATCTGGAGGCCCTGACAATAAAGGTGGATAATCCAGTGAGCTGTTCAGTAATTCTTTCTCCACTGGGACCCAGTGAAGGGATGTTATGGGGTTAGTGGAGCTGTCCTGGTTGTCCGAGGGAGAAGTAGGGGTCATGTGTCCTGATTCAACCATTTGAGTCTGTGATGGAGGATGGGAAGTGGGTGCTGATGGTGAGGGTGATAGGGTTTGGGAATAGGATAACGGTGAGAAAGTAGATGAAGATGATGAGGAGGAAGCGGGTAGAGATGGGAATGGGGAGGGGGTTTGGGATTCAATCAGAGACTGATACGGGGATGACTGAGATAATGACCTAAATGTTGAGATGGACAGGGATGCTGAGGTTGATCGGGATGGGGATGCAGATAGAGACTGTGTCTGATATAGCTCTGGTGAGACAGATGGTGATGGGGTTTCTGCTGGTAAAGCGGACAAGGATTTGAATGTAGGAAAGTCAGTGCCTTCAGACCCAGTTGTGGTCATGACTGTGGGTTCCACAGTACTGGCAGTAGTAGTAGTCGTAGTAGTGGTGGGCATGGTGGTGGGCATGGCGGTGGGCATAATGGTGGTGGTGGTGGTGGTGGTGGTGGTGGACTGTCCTTTCCTGTGACCCCTCTCTCTGGATCTTTCTCTGGATCTTTCTCTGGGTTTATTTGTTTCAACCGGTCGTCGTGAAACTTGTATCTCCCCTTTTGCCTCTGCACCAATGATTTCTCCACTCCCCTCGTCTTCTCTTTTCTCCTTCTCCTCTCCTCTCCCCTTCTCTTCGCCTTTGCCCCTGTCCTCCCCTCTGTTCTTCTTCCCCCTTCCTCTGCCTCCTCTACCACTGGCTCTGGAGGTCACTGTCTCCTCCCTCTTGTCACCCAAGTGGGTTGTGGTCTCTGCTTCGACACGGAACCAGATTTCCCCAACAGATGAGGTGATTTCAGATGCTGAGCCAGAGGTGGTGGACGTGTACATCTCGGAATTCTCCCAGCTCTTGGTGCTCTCTGTAGTTACAGGAATATTGGAGGCAGCCAAAGTAGATGCCAGACGAGTGGGTGAGTCTTCACTGGCTGGTGTAGTGTTCTCCCTCGTGGGACCATTGAACCATGAACCTTCCCAAGAAAACAAACCTGGAGAGGGCACAAAACAAACCAAAACAAAAGAACAAGGGAAGTCAGGAGTGCAATTATTGCGGTCAAAAAAAGACAAAGCCAAGAGTGATGAACAAAGTGAAAATTATTGTCTGAATTCTCTGCTTTGCCAAGGGAGACAAAATAAACACGCCTAAGCTGTCTAAGATTCCCATCAGCTGCACCAGCACTGTCTACACTTCAATATTATCAATACCAGTAGGAAAAGATCTGTAGAAACTGAGGAAAAACATTTACAAAAAAGCTCTGAACACGTCTCTCTACAGTATGTTAAAACATTGTTGTCACTGGGGAAAGAAACCCAGAGACATATGTATGGGGACTGGATAAACAAACAAATAAGCTACATTAAACTCCTTGCCAATTAGAAGGAGCTGTGTGTGTGTGAAAGGTCTGACATTCAACTGTGAGTGCAATACAGTGTGTGCTTTTGAAATAATTTAACACTGTGTTTATGTCATGTCTGAGTTACCATAATTACTGGTTTGGGGTTTGTAAATGCCATTCATGTCAACATCCACGTCATAATTAAATCTAATAAGCCAGAATTTTTCAGAAACCAACTCCAACACATCCAGCGCATTATGGAAATGTCTGAAAAGTCTAACAATATTGGTGCAGTATGGTAATCAGTGTCTGCAGTTCAAATAAATTACACCAAAAAAAAGTGCTATATTGTCAATGCACAGCATTTTTAATCCTCATGCAAGCAACTGCGATCAAACAATTGTCTTGATTTGTCCTTTGACATGAATGCCTGCCATTTGTAAATTGCCACCCTTGTCATGTGACGTAAATGCAGCACTAAGCAACTCATAAAGAGAACATTCAACCTCTGAGCTGCGAAGACATCAGTCTGAAAGATGCATAATGATTAAAATGGCTAAAGGAAATGTTCCTAATACATGACAATAAATAGCACTGTTGGCAGAAATAAATAACATAAATAACTAATGAGGAAAAACATATGGGTGAAGGTCTGAAATCCCTTTGAACACATAGACACAAACACACATGTACACACATACACACACATGCACATACACGGAGTCAGAGCCAACACAATGAAACTAAAGACCACCCTAGTCTCACAGATCGCCTAAGAATTGAATCAATAATGCTGTAACACAGTTTCAACAAACACTGAATAAAGATGCCTGCCATTCGGAAACCACCATCACCCAGTGCCAAAACACAAAGATGTGTAAACATTCTTTTTCCATCATCTGCCTGCGTTCATGGTTGAAGAAAACCATATGTTTCCAATGCAAATGCCTCAATGCTAATAACAGGCTTCCAGTTCTAAAAGACATTTGGAAACATGTTTTCTCTACAGACCTGATAAGAACTGCAGCTTAAATGACTCACTTATCTCTGTCAGTTTGATTTTTCACCATCCACTTAACCTGAGATATAAATTCCTGCATCATAATTATAACTTGTTCTTTTTTAAATTAGCAATATAGAGCATATTGAACATGGCCTGGTTTATCACCTTGTGCATCATTATAAAAAATCCTGCAAGATGACATGAGATTTTAAAGTGTCTTTCTGTTTTCCAACTTGGTGAATCATATTATCTAAAGACTATATTTCTACACGTCTAAGCAAATATATAAGTGATGTTTCTTATGAAGCTGAAAAGATAATATCAGCATTTTAGTGTTAGTTTGTGTTATTGGATTTTCATCTAATTTTGTTCTATTTAATTGGACCAGGACAACAACTTGTTTAATTATACATTTAATTTATTTTACATCATTCAGTATTTAATAACACCCTGTGGTCACCTTGTAATATTTCATATTTCACATAGACTTTTCATTAATAAAAAACTGATATTGAATTAACCTTACAGCATTTTCCTAAGAGGTAATGGGTAAGTAAAGGTTTAAAGAACATATCATTTTAACTACTTAGGGTGAATCCCAGTCTCAAGAAAGCAGTTGCTATCAGCTGGAGCTCATCAGCTGAATGAGCTTAATCACAGCTCATTAGTGACCCTACAGGAGATGCAGCCTGAGCTACACAAAAAGGTGTAGCTTGTGAACACCAAAGACATTTTTCCATTTTAAAAGCTTGTGCTAATCAAATAAAATATGATCCAGGGGCTTATTTGTACTATAATGAATGTACCATACAATTGTACAATTCTGCTCAACTATTGTTGCCCCAACATCACAGACTGAAAATTTCCATCAGAAATAAGCTCAAAATACCTGCTTATACACATGCTGTCATTAAAGTTGAAGTAAAATGCCTTTGCTTTGTCCACACTTCACACCGTTACAATTCTAACATGTACATGTAAACTGTAAACAAAACAATTAAACCGAATCACAATAATTTTACATCGGCTTTTATAGTTTGATTAAATAATACATGAGCACTGTCAGGCATTCAGTTCACTGATTTGAAACAATAACATTTCACACACCTGGTGATGTTGTTCTGGATGAATTTGACTCTTCATTTGTCTTTTCTGTAGCTGTCTCCTCTTCCCTGGCCTTTTCACTTGGCACTTGGGTTCCCTCCTCATCACCAGGCCCCACCAGGTAGTTCCAAGGCTTCCAAATGGACTTAACAATCTTTGAGATCACCTGAAATAATAAGTGGAAGGAAAGAAAATTAATTAATTAGTTACACAGTATGTTTTAGTATTTCAAATCTTATAACAAAAGTTTAAAATCAGACCAACCTTCTTGTCAGCAGGAGTTGGGTGAACTGGTGGACGGAGAAACTCCTCTGAGTCAGGACCAGGCTCCAGTGGCTCCCCCCAGTCTAAGGAGCTTTGCCCTGGGATTAGCTGGAGCGTCACATAGGGGCCTGAGGAATCCGAGGACCAGGGCCCTGTAGCTGAGTAAACAGGTACGATAAACCATATCTTTGGTCAATACAAGCAATCTTTTATACAGGTATTAATGTTTGGTAACAGACTCACAAGGATCAGCACTGTGAAGAGTGGCCTCCTCTTCAAGGTCAACCAATCCTGTCCAGTTAGAAGGTGAAACATCCGTGCCGTCTGAGGACCCTGTATAGATGAATGTACAAAGAACATGGTACTTTTACCCATTTGTATACATTCTTACTATGTCTGTAAGATTTTCTGATTAATTTGCTGGTTTATGCTGCTACAGATATGCTACTCAAAGAAAAACATACAATTTCTGGTAGTGGTGGTTTGCTGTGTAGTCCGGTCGATGCTGTCTGTCCCTGTAGAGTCAGTGTCAGTTGAGCCAGTGAGGTAGCTCCAGGGCTTCCACAATGAGGTGTAGATCTGAGAGATGGAGCCTGTATCCTTCACTTTACCTAAGGAAGAAATTTGAAGAGATTTGCTGTTCACATGACAGTTGCTGCAGGATTTTATCTAATTTGCTTCAGTGTTAAAACCAACTTTCATCCATGAAAGTGAGAATTATTGTATTTTACATCAACAGTCCTGTCCTCTCTCTCTCTGTCTCTCCCACTGCTTCAGTCAATCCAGCAGATTCACAGATACATGACAGTGGGATAGATAGTGAGGATCAGAAATCAGTGTTGCCATAGCTACAACAGTGGAAATTACACTTATTTTTATTGTTACTACATTAACACCACCCGTCCACATGCATATCAACACTTCTGTCACAACTGAGATAAATCATTATTTCTGTGGCCATATTTTATCTATATACTCTTATTAGTGGCACTGATATAAAATGACATTTCAAGCTTATTGCAATTATACAAGAGTCAATGTGTTTGTGTCTACGACTGTCTGAAGAATAAATAATGAGTTAGCTCTGTGCTTTTAAAGATATAAACAAAAATATTATCCAATTGCAACCTCTGTAGCAGTAAGCATCATATAGCGCTGTGGTGTTGTCAGTAGTGCTGTTGGCTGTGACAGTACGGACTCCTGGCTGGCTCCCTCCACAGTCTGGGCGAGGCCATGTCACCGGGTAGCGGACGCTGCCATCAGACAGCCAGCCTGGGGCGCAACTGTCTAGGCCGGCTCTCCAGGCCAGATAAAGCTGCCCTACCGTGGCCAGCTGCCCCCCTAGAGAGACACATCGGTCTGAGGCTGAAGACAGTGACAGCCTGCTGGGGACCGAGGAGTGAAACACCTCACCTGGAGGAGCATGACATGCGAAAGGAGGTTGGCAAGATGCACATGGTGCCTGTAAAACTTCTAGAAGGTCGAAACATGAGTTAAATGAGTGCATATGAAGACTTTAATACCCCACATAATAATACCAACTGGTACTGTGCTTAAAGGTTAAGGCGGATGATAGATGGTTACTTCCCCATCCTGGCTGTGGCTCTTTGCCCCAGGCACTTTAATTTCTATTAAAGTCATAATTCTACAAAAGCACGTACAAATATAAAGTTTCACTAAAAAAAAGCTTAATCATTTGCGAAACCATCCTAGGCACTGTGGATGTTACAGAAGAATGAGTTAATGTTGCATTTGTTCGAGACTATTTTTAGCTGTGGATTAATATTTATTTGCTATTTTCAACAGCAGGTCACTGTTTGTGGGACTCGCTTAAAATAAACCACATGCCAGTGTTCATTTAAATGAGAAAACATGTCACCTAAGGCAAAGGTGTACAGCACTGATGCTGCTACTTTTACCGATTTCGGACAAAAATGAAGGTTACACAGAGGATTAAGCTTTGGATACATGGCTATATGAACAACAAACTATTAGGATTTATCATTGTTGCTTTTTTGTATTTTCATTACAATTTGCTGACAGCGATAAAAAGATGAAAAAAAAAGAATAATACCAGACTTCTTCTTTAATACCGTGACAGAATATGATGCAAATATGCCAAAAGATGTGACAGAGTCTGATGTTATTTGTGTGTGTGTGTGTGTGTGTGTGTGTGTGTGTGTGTGTGTGTGTGTCTCTGTACCATCCAGTTCTTTTGCAAAGCAGTACACATCAAACAGCTCTTTCGGGTCCCTCTTCCCATAATTCCTCACTCCGGCAGAGTACTCCTTGTGTCCATAGCAACCAAGCTCTGGCAGCTGGACAGAGTAACTGTGGGAACAGCCAGGTGGGAGTCATAAATACAAATAAACATCATTTTACTAATCATAGGAAATAAGTACATGACTCTCTGGTGGACGTTTTACCAAATATACATTATCTCAGCTCAAACATCAAGACATTTATTTTCATCCAAAATTTAAATATGTGTTAGAACAAATTCTGTTTTTAAATGGCACGGGGTTAGAATAAACGCAAACACAAGGTAAACTAAAATAATAACACATTAGTTAAAGAATAACACAATTAAGAGTATTGAAGCAGCAGAACATGATTCTAAAGCAAATCAGGCAACAAAACAAAAGAACTGAATGTAATTTAAAGCGAAGGAACCTAGTACAAAGCCAGCCAGCAGCCAGTTTGCTGAGTACAAAGAATTGAAACAGGGACATTGCTATCTCTGTGCAAAGGTAAAAAAAATCCCCCTTACAACACCTGTAAAGTCCACTAACATTATATAATTTTATATATTTAATCTGTACAAAAACATTTATTAACCAAATGACTAATCATTTTCATATTAGGACTGGAGCTAATTATTATTTTGGGTATCAATTAATCTGCTGGTTCAAATAATTTGGTTAATGAAGTGTCCAAAAATTGTGAAAACATCACAATTATTTATATTTCCTCAAAACTAAGTTGATGTCTTCAAATGTCTAAGGATATTTAAGATTGTCAGAGTGGAGAAGCAGGTGCCAGAGAAAAGTTTGATTATTTAAATAATTGATTCCGCTCTACTTCAGATGAATCAGTTATAAAAATATTTGTTATTTGCACAGTCCTACTTCATAGCAAAGCATGAATCACTAAAACTAGGGAGCAACAATATAATGGAGAGACAAGCAGAAGGAAGGTACTGAATGTCTTCTCACCGGACAGTTTGATCGTCCAACCAGCCGGCTGCACAGCTGGCAAAACCGTCATAGTACGCCGCCCACAGCTGTGCCGGTGTGGCGATCTGAGCTGAGTTTTCCTGGCAGGCCCGCTGTGCATCACTAAATGAGAGGACGTAACGGGCGCTGGGAGCCTGGTAGTGAAACACCACACCTACAGACACAGACACAGCTGGTGAGGTAAACTTTTTAAATTATTGCAGAGGTATACCAACAGATCTAAGTTTAAAATCAGTGGGATGAAATCAATGAACACATCATTGTGGCCACAAACAGATCAATCTAGCACTGTGTGAGTTTCAGATGAAATTTCACAGATGAGCAGACAGAAAAATTATCATTGGTATTCAGTCAAAAAGACTAATTAAAAGAATTACCCAATTATTCAAGTTGAAAACTAGTTAACAAAAACAATACAAGCATGGTAAGCTACATTAATTGAGTCATTATGATACTGATATGGTGAATCAATGTTATTAATGTTTAATTAAATAAAAAATCAGAGATAGGGCTGGCAGCACTCAAATTTTAAAGCTGCCATTATCTGTCTCACATAAGCAGAACAAGGCCACTGTGCAAGAAAGCACCAAAATCATTTAAGTTAGACGAAGAATTTTAAAGCCTTTTGTGTTAATGTTGCTCCGTCTGTCACCACCATTTCTGCTTGGTTTTCTTTAGGGAGTTGTGGCACTAAACTTTTCTCACAATGAAATCTCCATTAGTGGCTGCTGTACTTACCGGAGACCACCAGTGGCACAGTGTCTCTCTCATAGTCGTTGCCCATGACAACCTGACAGTGGTAAGTGCCTGAGTCGTTGGTACGGAGGCTGGAGATCTCCATGGTAGCATTCAGAGGATTGGCAGTGTATCCTGGCAGCATGACGCGGCCACTGAAAGCCTTATTCACCTTGATTACATCACCTTTGGCACAGAAAAAGAGGTTTCTTCATTACAAATGTTTACTGTCGCCCTGCAGAATTTAGAGATACAAAATAAACTTTAAACCACCCTAGACAGAAACTCTGAAGATAATATTTTATTGCTCCATTTAATTTTGTTCACATGGCTTTGGTAAACTCCTGGAAACAATTTTGCCAAGAGAGCTTTTCATTTTGATTGCAGGACCTGCTATTGTCATATTGCGAAGGTCGTAGTCATTGTTTTGATTCCTACGTTCGCATTAGATCTTTAAACTGACAATAACGGATGTTTTTTGCATCAGCAGCCCAAAGTGTATGATCACCTTCTAGGTTCTTAAGGCAAACTCAGCAAACAGTTGCTCTTTACACATCTAACAGATAGGAAGCAAGATCAGCATTAATTTGTGTTTAAGGCCACTCAACAAATGCAAGTTAATCATACTGTAAACTCATTTTTAGTGTGGTTTTGTTTAAGTTTGGTATATATTTTATGTAAACATCTGCTAAATGCTCTACTATGTTCGTCAACAGGTTTCTAATTCTGTATCTGCTGTTTGGTGCTGTTTTTAGAGCCTTTAAAAACAGCTACCTGCTGATGAGACTGAAATAATTAAGCTAAGAGTCATAAAACCAAACCAGTAAAATGTAATACTAAAATGTAGATTTCGAATTATTCAACCTGTATCTAGCCTTGACTTTGCTAAACTCCTTCCACTCAAGTAGATTTGAATTATTTACAAGTTGAGCGGAAAACTGCTATTACAAAGGTTTATTTCATTTTAATTCCTGCTACTTCTCGTCACCTTGTTCTTTGTCATTGTTTTTCTTGTGAGGTCTGCAGATTCATTCTTTAAAATAGTCTGAGCTTAGGAGAATTGCAGAGTCAGGTGATAATTGTCTGTGAATAACCTCTAACCTCACATTAACATAAGCCATCTGATCCATTTTTAAAGTAATAGTATTCCATCTTTTTCAAGTGTACACTCCAAGCACTTGAAGAAATGTTATTTGACTGTAGAAATGTAGCTCTCAACCAATAGCTAAAATCAGACTTTATGCATTTTTGTTTTACCTTTAGCCGAAAGCACAATCTGCTCTAAGGGAGCACCCTGCCCTCCTGCTGGGAGCCGAATTTGAGTCCACAGGAGGTGAGGAGCCTGGCTGGAGGAGCTGGTCTGGAGGGTGAAGACACAGGGGAGGATGGCTTTGCCTGCCAGGGTTTGTTGCACTGTGGGATGGGTGATCCTACGCATGTTCACTATGGAGGAGGACGCACCTAGAGAAGAGCAACCATGGCAGAGAACATAACAGGATTATACAGTTAAATATGTTGGAGGACATTTTGCTTCCAAAGAAAGAAACCAATGATGATTCACCACATATAATGCATGTCTACTTTGAGCAAGGATTTAACAGATAAACTTTTTGACAGATATTAATACGTCTGCTGATGGATTAGGATAAATACCATCATATGCACTAAACAGTCAAGGAGGGATATAGAAAGTGTAGGCTGTACTGTAGCTTCTAACCAAGGTGTCTTCTAACAAGACCTCAGGGATTCATTAGCAACTTCACACTCATATTTCCACACAAAAACGAATAACTTGTTTTATCATTCCAGCAAAGGAAAGCAACACCTATACACTTGGGCTGAAAAACACACACCAGTGACCACAGTGGCTCTCAGGCTCCAACTTAATTATTTCAGCTTTGATATTTTCCTCTTTTTTCCCATTTCAGTTTTTTCACTGTTAAGACAAAAGACTTTATGTCAGTCAAACTAAGTAATTAAAAGTTATTACATGCAAAAGAAGCATAAATTTCATTTTGTAGTTTTGTGTCAGCAATTACTGTATTCGGTGTAACCATGACAACAAGATCACCTGTGCAGACATTATCCTCCAGCCTACCAAGCTGTGACATACTAAATTCTCACTAGAAAAAGCTTTTTTAAATGTACAAACTAATTTCCTTAAAGTTTTGCTTATTGACAACAGAAATATTTGTTTGTCAGATGGTTGATATGTGGGTTCAATCTCCAGAAACTGCTACTGAAAAACACTGAATTAATGTTGTTTGGCAAAAATTTGATTTAGTTTTCAAAACACTGACCAAAACACAATATTATATACTGTATACTATACTAGTTCATGACCTGCTTCTGTGCAGTAATATGGACTGTAGTCTAATGTGCTACAGTGCCTGCAAACATACATCAATAAGAGGCAGGGTACAAATTTGCTTGGTGACTGTTGCATTCGCCTCCTTTTTTTGTCCACTCCATTCACATTTTCACTGTTAGTCAAATACACAAATATGTAGAAAACTAATATCAGAGTAACAAGAGAAGCTGTGCACAAAGAAAACCTTATTTGGAATATTGCACATGGCATAATTGAATACCCCAAAGATATTTCCATCTGCATTTAGATTGGATGGCTTTCACAAGCTGAACCTCCTGAGAGTTTCTCTGTGCAGAAGAACGCCCCTGCAGCCTTTCCCCCAAATCAGATGTAATCACAGAATCACAAATACCGCGGAAAAGCACGAGGGCCAGAACAAGCCTGAGAGCAAGAAGGAGACCGAGATGGAGGGAAGGGAGTGGTGTAAATTGAGAGATGACAAGTGCACCCTGTAGCATGGTGGTGACAGATGGGACAAAAGAAAAACAGTCTAAAACGAGGAACAGAGAGCTGGAAGTGACATGAAAGGACACTCTGTCAATAACAGACAGCATGTCTTATTCCTGTCAGTCCTTCTCCAGAGTCCACTGAGCTATAGACAAACTACAGGCAGGGTTTTAAAGCCAATACCAGTGTTTCTTAAACTGGATCTGCAGCTTGTGCTGGCTAATTGAATTTGAACAGTTCATGCCAAAAATGGTTTTGGGGTAGCATTTTTTGTCATCTGGTGACCTGTCCATGGTGTACCCCTGCCTTTCACACAAAGAGAGCTGGGACAGACTCCAGCAGATCCCTGTGATTCCTAAATAGGAATAAGTGGGTATAGATGATGGATGGATGGATTTTTTGTAGTATTGTTGACCACAAACATATGAGGACATACTGACAAATACTATTGCAGCAAAAATGCATCTTTTTTATATCAAAAATGCTAATCATGACTGTTCACTTTTCATCTTGCAAACAATAATTTTATATTAACCCAAGTCTGCTCACTAGTTTTTTGGAGCCTTTAACTACATCACACAGTCTTCCTTAATAGTTTGCTGACTTGTTGAATACATAGACAAAACTATATTTTCTCATGTTACATAAGTGGACCCTTAGTTTGGATTTTTTAATCAGTATTTATATTGCTATTGTTATTTCTAGACCCACTTATCCTATTCATATGCTCACATGGCTGGATTCTATCCCAGCATCATTGGGGGATAAGACCATGGACAGACATTTTTACAGCTCAACCATGACAAAACTGAGATATCAGTCACTATCTGTCTTATTTACTGTATTTTCCGGACTATAAGTCGCACCGGAGTAATAGTCACTTTTAGCAAAAACAGTCTTGTTGAACAGGATAAAACATATATAAGTCACTTTGGTGTATAAGTTGCATTTCTAATTAGACTAATTATAGACTATAATGAATGTAGGCTAGGCATAACAACAAACAGAAGTGCATTACTGAATTCATTCATCCGTGTCAGGTAACGTTAATCAACTGTGCCAGTGTCGGTGTGGGGGGAGATGAAGCGGTGTGTCCGCCTCTCTTGGGTTGCCCCAATGCTGACACTCAGGTGCAGACTTTATTACCTGCAGCTTGAAGTCTGCAGTGTAGTGCTTTCCTTTGGGCCGCATTTTCACTTGTGTTATATTAGGAGTTAGCGTGAACATAAACGTTCTTACTTTTTCAGCGCTACAATATTATCTTCAGTTGAGTCAAGAGTGCATTCTAATGCTAGTGACTACTTGAGAAAATGACTGTAAAGTAAAAAAAAAAACAAACAAAAAAAACCCAAAAAAAACCAAACGGTATATTTTATCATATCTTATTCCACAGGTCTTCAGTTTCATTGTTCATTGTCTTTTTTCTGTTCTGTGTGCATCAGTCTCATTATTTTTGCTTTATTTTCCACATTAATTGTCTTATTTTCAATTTTTCACTTATCTAAAGCACTCTAAATTTTCTGGACATATATAAAAAGTGCTATATAAATAACATTTTGATTGATGGATTGATTGATTGAAAAGATCAATATCACTTGCTTGTCACTTAATAAGAAACTATAGCAGCTTACCTTAGCACAAAGTCTAAAAAAGAAAAAGACCTAGCCTAAGCGAACAAAGTTTCCATGACGGGACCTCTGAAACTCACCAATTGTCTCTTTATTTCTTATTGGTCCAAAAACTGCAGTGGAAAAATTAAAAGCTGTGGGTTTGTGCTGGACTGTTTCTTGGCATTTACTCCTCTCTACCAGAACTAGACATTGCCCACTGTTTTCAGTCCTTATGCTAAGCTAACTGGCCACTTATAGACAAGAGTTTGATCTAACTCTCAATACAGACGTTGATATGTGTATCTCCCAAAATTTCAACCTAATTCTTTAAATACAGATGCTGTACATACGCGAATCATTTGGCTGACAAAACAGTCCAATTCCAGAGGCTCTTCCAACTACAATGGGTGTAGCTTTCTTGGACCAAACAATATATTGATTAACACCTAAATTAAAGATATATCAAGTGACCATGCATTAGGTATCAAGCATTTGGACAGTAGCAGAGTTTTCCAAGGTCAAATATTTTCAAACCCCACACATAAACAAAACTTTAAACTGCCTTGCTTGTTCTGGTTAACAGACTGAAGATGGCCATCATCACACCTCATATGATTAACTGCTTTATCCATATGTGTCTGTTTGGTATGTTTTGATGGCTTTTTCTTTTAACTGGTTGAGGGAAAATCGTATGGTAAATTATTTAAAATATAAATATTTTCACAGCTTAAAATATAAGAATATTGTGTTGTCCTTGCAAAAGCTTAATAGAATAATAGCATGTTGCAATCCTAATGTTTGAATTTTAGTAGTGAGAAGATCCTCTCATAAACATGAATGAATGTAGAATAATAACTTTCTGCTGTCAGAGTGTTATGAGTGGTGTAGTACAGTTTTAACTTTATAAACGAATGATGCAGTTTCTCGTAACAAAATTCCAGGCTGACCAGCTACCACCATGCATGCCAATTGCAGAGAAGTAATTAAAGAGAGGAGCTTATCTTTACTACAGGCAGTCAGCAGGCTGCATGTGGGATCAAACTTGCGATACTATCCACCAGAGACTTGTGGCTCTGAGATGTTTTGTGTCTTTGTTCAATAATTGTGAATTTTATGCATAGTTGTAATGCAACAGATGGTCGACTAAACTTGCATAAATGACTCTGGAGGTGTTCCAGCTCAATCCCACCGCGCATGTCTGCAAACATCCTCAGCATGTCAGCTTTCACTTACAACACTCAAATTAGCAGACCTGTCTTGTGTATTTGTCTGTATTCTGGTCCAGCTGCTCCCCCTCCGTCTTCCCATATGTACTTTTATGTTTCCTCCCGCTTATCTGATCGGTCCCACTATTTTCTTCAAACACACACGTCTGTGCTGACATATTCTGCTACCAATGACTGTTGTTTCTTTATATCTAAAATCCTTGATTAGCTTCTAATGCAATGAAAGCATTTGAAAGAAAGTAAGAATGGAGGTAGGAAACCCAGAACTCACCCAATCCTGAACAGAGCAGCAGCATGACAGCAAAAAAGACCCGCCACTGAGCTGCACACAGAGTGAACACCATCCTGGACCTGCAGAGAGAAAGAGAGAGGAAAGAGAAGAGCGCAATGAGACACGATTAAGAGGGAAGACTGATACTAAGAGGAGAAACCAAGTCAAGGTGAAATTTTGCGTAAAGTGAGTGAGAGGCAAATTGTACAGTGCTTGGGTTAAAAGCTTCATATTTACAAAGTTTGGTGATTTTCATTGAACAGATTAAAGGCAATTTACTCCTGTGTGAGCTTAACAAAAACTCCACAGCTGTTTGATTTATAAAGCCTGTGGCAACTGGTGGAAACACAAAGCTGTGTTTCATAGTTCAAAACTAAAAAGACATAAGGTTTTCCCCTGGCAAAAATGAAATTTATTGTTTGTACTGCCAGCTTCTAAGTCTGTTGCCAGTGTTCACACAAACCCAGACACGTCACTCATCTTCACGAGTTGTTATGTGAAAGCATGTTTTGCAAGTTGAGAAAGAAATATTACTGATGCAAAAACTAGTGATGACTTTCACAAGTTTTTGAAAGTGCATATTAGTCAGACTTTATTTTGTTTTTTTCTTATTTATTGTACTTGCTTCACTGTACTCTCACCAATATTAGCCTTCCTATTATATACACACCACTGGCCTCACCTATAATTTTATAATAACACGTAAATAACACTACATCCGTAAGGACACTTAAAGACTCAGGCATAGTTCACTGGAGTTTGTGCTCAGTGTTTTCCAGACAGTGAGCAGACCACTGTGTGTGACAGGATGTAAACCATTGGTACTGCAGTGAGACAAGGTGACCTATGAACCCATCTGCTATTGGAAACGGGAGGATGTCCTATTGGATTCATTATATTGATTTGACAGATCCTTTTGTTCACAACAACTAAATCTTTTGACCCAATATCCATTCTCCCACCTGAGCTACAAACATAAATAACACTGGTCTAAAATACAGTGTTAAATCTAATTGGTTTGTATCCTCACTGCAGTGAAAAAGTGATGGTGCAGTCCTACTGCACAACTTGGAGGAAATCCTACCACACAACAGAAATGAACTGCTGACTTTGCCAGAGGATTTGGCTTGTGGCCTGAAACTTCTCAAGTCAATGGAAAGACGCCTGAGACAGCACTTTATTGCCCCATACTGGTGTGAAATGGAGATGAAGATGAGAGTATGCTTTTTGAAGAAAACACAGCTTTGTTTTACACCATAAGGCAGATTGTAAAGGGTGTTAAGCAACAGAGATAACTCTAAATTATTCATTTACTACACAAACATTACCAACAGAGACTTGATGGTAGACCATTTCAAAAATGTAATATATTTTGAGCAGGAATTATTCTAACACATTTAAACTGTCTTGGTTTCAGTTACATAAAGTAAATAATCCAAGAAAGCAAATGGCCTCTTTGCATTCACCAAGGTAACAGCAACTCATGCCAACAGCATCCCTGACGCTCAGAAAGAGGATTATGCAACACCAGTTCAATCCTTTATAAATTACAAGAATAATGGTGGCTCTCTTCTCTGACCATGTGAAAGCTCAGTAAAACCTTCAACCGAATAAAACTGGGGCGTGTGAGGCAAAGAAAAACTTTCCTTTCAGACAAGAAAGTCCTTAGTGACACCTGCCAAACTATAGTGTCATTAAACAACAATTTGTTGAACAATTTTTAATAGCAGGAAACCACACTGGTCTTGGACTTTTAGAAAAAAAGGATCCTGATGAGAGTGAGACTTTGCTGTGCCTCAAACTCTAAGGCATCCCATCTCTAAAGGTGGGTTAGGACCTTGTGATGGGCTGTGACAGATTGGGGTCGAGCCATTGGACTCCTTGCATGCTGAAGGCCTGAACCATTGGTTGAGCTAGCTGGGTGGGTGACAAGACATTTCTAAAGGCTTGGAGAGGGTCGTGACACAGAGAACTTTGCCCAGTCTTGCAAGCAAAGAGCATTTGCGAGTGTTGAATCTGAGGGCCTGGGACTGACAAGGGCCCTGCTGCCACTATCCACAGCAAGAGAATACATAGTTCAGCTTGTGGACTTTTCTATGGATGCTATACAACATACAACACTGTGTGCCTATAGACAGCAGCCATTCAAAGTGTTACCAGAGGGGATTTACAACATACATGGCACTGGCTATCCTATCACACCAGCAGCATACTAACTAGTACCATCTTTTGTTTCGGATGAAACATCAGATGTTGTGAACGCCTCCCTTTAAATGCCCCCTCTTCACTTTCACATGCACAGTTGTGTCTTGGAGAAACGAGCCAGAAGTCTCTAAAATGCTTCAGTGGACTTCAATGTGGATGTCCATCCGACACATTTTCACAATGTTGTCTGAATGGGACGCATTCTCAGCTCATTGTAAGAGCGAGCGGAGTGACAGAGATCCAAAGAGAGCTAACAGACAAGACTGGCAGACCTACACTATGGCTCAGCACTAAGCTGTCAATCTGTTCAAGCAGGAGACCAAACAGCGTCATAATCATCATCACACAGGGAAGAAAAAGGGCCCCTCAACCCAAATCTCCTTCAGTTCTGCAGTTGGTGGGAAAATTGTTTAAGGAAAAAGCACAAATACTGTGGAACAAGTCATTTCAGCTGCTGCTGTGGTTCTAAGATGAATCATGTTTGTTAGCACAGCATGACAGCTTTATGGTTACAATGCCTCCATCACACTACACTGACACATACGTGTGTGTGTGTGTGTGTGTGTTCATAGAGGGCAAAGGTTATTCATGACACATACATATGCTGGTGTAATGTACAGTGTGCATTAAACATAAACACAAAGTCTTCACACACTTGACAAGAACACAAAGGGACACATGGCCTTAATATCACTCTAAGTTTGTTAAACCACTTCAAACCCCTGTCAACAATTGCTGGCATTTGTTTATTTACTTATTTATCTTATGTTGTAACTACCTCATTGTTTGTGGCATTGCGCTTACAGGACAAGGCAGCATAGTACTGTTTTATAAATAGGAGTATTTGTTTCAGATAAGATAACTAGAGATTAACACAGAGGCTAGACTTGTGTGTTATTGTTAAAATATTATGCTTCGCTTAAAAGGAAGAAATGTGGCGCTACCTCAGGTATAGTTAGCATGCTAGCGTTGCTAACGTTAGCTAAACTTGCTAGCAACGTTAGCACCTCAGTTAATTAGCCTATCTTACATTTCCAGCTTATGTTAACTTACAATAATAATACAATACTTACAATACTTACTTACTTTGCTCTTGTAATTGTATGTTTTGGGAAGGCTAAAATGTTTGAGACCTTGTTTTATCTAACTAACGTTATATCCTGCAGGCCTTCACTTATCCCGTCAATCCCAGCAAACACGAACCGAGACTGCCAGTTTAGTACAGATAGATAGCTACTACTACTGATAGAGACAGAGCTTTTTACAAACGCGGCCTATTTAGAGGCACCAATCCCCCCTAAACCCTAACCTGCTTGTCTTTGACTGTGGGCAGACACGGAAAAAATTCACGCAGACACAATTCTAACATGTGAGGTCCACAGAGAAAGAGCTGCTTTGTCTGGGGCTCGAACCATCATCCTGTTTGTTGCGAGTGGACAGTGTTTTGCCCTGCTCCACTGAAAGAGCTATTTCATGTGGAATCATTTACTTTTCATAGCAAAGAAAAAAAAATCCCTTTCTTGGCATTTGATATCTAGAAGCTCGACCTCTTCTTGTCCCTTTGGAGAATTAACTTATGATTATTTTAATATTTCCATACAAATAAGTTCTCAATCCTTTTTCAGCAACAGCTCCATTACAAGAACTGGCAGAATTAATGTCTAAAAATACGAGTTAGCTTCAGAGTAGAAGCTCAAAGACTTCAGATCAATCTGTGCTATTATTACATGGGTCTCTTTTACAGTAAGGATGCGAATTGTAAGTCTTCTTTCCCTTTACTCGGACCCAACAGGAAAAGGTGATTCCCTCTTCTTCCCATTTGTCTCACAAAACTATTACCTCCAGAGTGAACGGCATAATAACAGCTCTAGATGAATTAGTGACAGACAAAGTGGTGAGCTGAGAAAGGAGAAAGATGAAGGCAGAGGAATGAAAGGAAGGTCATTCTGTCGCTGTGCATCGCCCTGATGAAAGCTCCTCAAAAAAGCTGGAAGTGCTGTAATTCTTCTTAATTTGTGTGAGAAAGGCTGCAGCCAGTCCATCCTGAATAAATTCCTTGACTGAAATTTGGACTTTTATGTGCAATTTTCGTTAATGAATTGTCCAGACAGGGAAAAATCCACTAACATTATGTTAAAAAGGTGATTTGGTGCCAGAGGTAATAAAACACTGTACATGAACATTAATTGCTCAGAAAGCGAAAAACAAAAAAAGGATACTACAGAGAGAAAGTGAACTGGGCTGAATTAGGTATTCACTTCCTGCACACAAGCGCACAGATAGCTTTTGTGTTCAATGTGCCTGTGTGGTGAGTAATCACACTCCCAGCAAACTAATGACTCATGCAGTTCTGGCCTAGGCTTCAGATGGAGAGACTCTGGAAAGCTGCTGGTCCCTCTAATTCAAGATTACACACTCCATCCTCTCACACTGACACCATTGATCTGGCTGGGCATGGGGACAAGGGGTATTTAAATTGTCTTGATAACATGCTTAGTAAATGCCAAGCTAAAATTTGGCTATATGTGTGCAATAAAGTGCAAATCAAAGGCAATTTAGATCTTACTCAAGGATTTGTGATAGACAGGACTAACTCTTTGAATCGTGACTTATGTTTATAGTAACTGTAAGTAGGTTATAGGTAGTTACAACTTTGCTTCATATTTTTCATTAATTATTCAGTATTCAAAATACAGTAGGTACCCAAGAGGACATATACTGATGTTTAATGCATGTACTACCAGTGATTTGTGCATTCCTGAGCGAGATTGACAGAGCTTATAACATCCATCTGTTTCCAAACCTTTCTGTAGAGCTATTAAGCTGCTGTGCAGGTAAACTCAACAGGCCTGCAGCAGATGATCTCAGATATGCTCATTTTCTCTCTCCACCTCTGCATTCTCAGCTTCTTTCTGGCATAGCCATATGTGTGTTTTTGTTGTGTGTGCATGTGAAAAGGTGTTTGGGTAATTGAGATTCGGTGTATGTTAGCCAGCTGCTTCAACAAAAATGAATTTAAATTCATTTAATTAATATGTAAGGAACCTGCACTAATTATGGGTATGCACGTACACATGGAAGGTGGGAAATTTGCTCATTTCTGTCAGGTGATAAAAATGTTCGAATCATGCTGACGTCAGTTCATTTGTTACTAGTGAATCTTTGAATGGATTTGTTATCAGTGAACTCTTCAGTGAAGAGAAATGTTATTACTTAAAAAGACCTTACTAACCCAAGCTGACATACTATTGGGTTAAAATTGTAAAGTCAGTACAGAGTGAGTAAGAATGTATCTATTTTGTTTTCTTTTTACTGAGCATAAATAGGAAAAAAATACCAAACCAAGAAATAAAGATAGACTTGTTGTGTGTAGTGCAAGAAGCTGTGAACACAACATCAACATATTACCACCTACTGAAGTACAGAAAAGTGTTAATAAAGAGTAGCTAATTTACACACAGAACAACTTTATCATTTATTAGTCATTTTTGGGCACCTGATAAATTTCTTGCTGTAAATGACACAGTGAGAATGAATTCTCTACAGAGAATTGCAGAGTAGGGTGATAATTGGGTGATAATAATATTTGAATTTCCCTTTAGGGATTCACAAGTCTATCTATCTATCTATCTATCTATCTATCTATCTATCTATCTATCTATCTATCTATCTATCTATCTATCTATCTATCTATCTATCTATCTATCTATCTATCTATCTATCTATCTATCTATCTATCTATCTATCTATTCTAAAGGGTTCATCACTATGAATGACTCCTTCCATGTTACATGTTAAAATTTATTTTATAGCTACTATGAAAAATATCGTCAGCATTGAAAACCACAGAAACTAAATTATGAGGTTTACAAATACTATAGGTAATTGCTTAAGCAAGGACAAATATTGAACAATATAAAGATTTCAGGGTCAGGGGTCAAATATATGTAGCTAAAAGCTGTTATCATTCTGTCTAAGTGGCCACTACACCAGCTGTGTCTAAAAGAAAGCAGAGGTCAAAGAGGTGAAAGTTCAGAGGTTAGCCCTTGGTAACAAAGCCAATGAAGGACCCTGTGCATTGGACACAGTTATCATCCTGATTATATTAAATCTCAAGCTTCACACACACTCTCACTGGATGTCCTGGATGTTCAGAACTACCACAAAGGCTGCAGCTTCATCCACATGCAGAGGTGGACAGAGAAGCAAGTAGCTGTGAAATGAAATAGAATAATAGGCATAAACAAAGATATGCTGTCGGGACGTCATCCAAGAATTCCTCGTCTTTAATGCTGTGCTGAGTCTGTGGAATATCAACTAGGTGAGTAAGGAAAAAATGAGCCTTGTCCTTCAAGGGCCTGGAGAGGCAGAAGCTATGTCCTCATTCTCACATCAGCACTGAACAATAACAACGATAAGACAGAATTGGAGATATTTTAAACAGTGACAACAGAACAATTGAAAAGTAACACTACTGCAATTATCTCTTTGACAGTGACTAATCATTCAAATTTTCTCTGCATTGCAGAAGTTGATAAAACTTTGGTGGTCCCATCTTCTTACCCAACTCCAAGGCCAAACATTTGTCTTTGACCAGTCACTACCTTAAAGGGAGAGCCTTGGGGCCAAGGACAAAGAGGGGGACCTTTCTCTTTGTGTGGGTGAGCTGTTCAGCTGTGGTCCCATCTACGCTTGTAATGATTGGCCTGGTGGGCTGCTTTAGTCCCTCCCAGGCTAAAGACTGAAGTTGACTGATGGATTGGTTTGTCCAATCCCTTTTAGGTTTTGGCATCTGGGGACTCGCTCTGCGAGAGGGTTTCAATATTCAAGCAAGAGAGGGTAACTGAGTTTGAAATTACATCCGAACCCAGCAGTTCAAACCACAAACTATTCATTGCTTTGTTTTATATTTGACAAATGTTCATGCTACACTCATTGGGCTCTGAAATTTGGGAGCTGTCCAGTGCTGAAAACATGGACAGTTTGTGCTACAGTCCCAAAACTCATTGTTAGTTTAAAGCCCATTCCCCTTCTGGCTATAAATTGACCACAAAGTTCAAAGTCATCATAAAATTCACACTTCAGTTTGCAGCCTACTGATTGTTGGGTCTGCTGTTTATGAATTACAGTTAGGACAAAATAAAACAACAAGGAAGCCTCAAACATCTGCTGCAGTACAACACTACCATCAAAATCTGTGCATTTTCAGGGCAATGTCACTATAAAGCAACAAGCCTGTGGCTGCCTCAGAGGTAAAGCTTGTTGTGATCATACCTAGTCCCCTATGAATGAATGCTGGTGCTGATTTGCATTTATATAGTGCCATTGTGTTAGCTATTAACACTGTATTGGGGGGGCATAGACCCCATAATCACCTAAGTGACATATTAGAATAGCTACTTTTATACCACACAGAACAGTATAAAACCCCGACTGACACTGGCTTCTACTGAAAATAGAACAGCAAAGCTCTTTGAAAAAAAAAACGCACATTTTAAACCCCTGAAGTTAAACTTTCTCCTCTCAATAATTTCATCTAGAAAAACTGTCTGCTACGTTATCCGACTGCAGCTGATAATGGTTTTCATGATGTGTAAATTAGTTAAAAAATGATCAAAGCTTGGTGATAAATGCTGAGCTCAAAAAATGTCTTAAATTAATTTTTTTTGTTCAATAAATGGTCCAAACCGCATCTACAATAACACAACACACAGAAAAACATAATTATTCAGAACTTGAATAAATAAAATTATTAATCCATTATCAAAACAGCCACTGATTCATTTTTTATCAATCAACTAATCGACAATTGTCTCATCTTCAGTCTGGCAGATTATTTTCTCATTTTGCTGGTTTGGTCTAGTCTGTAAAATGGGGAAGTATAATTAAATAGCTTGTCTCCAACTAAACCTAAATGTTTGCTACCGTAACCAGACAAAGACAAAGAAAAGCAGGAAATTCTCACAATTTAGAGGTTGTATCAAAGCATTTTATTCAACTAGTTGAATAATCGGCTAATATTTCAGCTCTGCCATATTTAATCAATCTAAAAGCATCTCAAGACTCGTTTTCCATCTTCCACTGATGCAAAGTGACTCCTCAAATTGCAGACGGCTCACAGCCAGACATGACAAACAACACTGAGCCTGAGTGCAAAGTGTGCAGCAACAGAAAGAAAGATGAACTGAGCTGGTGCTCTCCTTAAAAATCAGACCCTTTTCTTCTTTACATCACTCTGTGATCCCTCGGCAGTCATCTGAACAGACAGAAAAACACAGAAACATGCACGCGAACTACTGTATGCGTGCAGGGACTCATGGATGCCCACACAACCTCTCAAACACACACACACATTCAGACAGGATGAAAAATGCATGCTGTAAACTTTCAATTGGGTCTCTTAGCCTCATTCCTCTCCATTCTCCTTGCTCCTCATCCCGCAGACATTACATCTCTGTTATCACCGCATTCATACATTTCCTCAGCCTAGGCTCGTCCACACCGTGGTGTTGCCTAGTTATCCTCATCCCGTCTCATGGCACTAACAAAGCTGGAGGTGGGCACGTTAACAAGGCCAAAGAAGAAAAGGCTTAGACTCCTCTAGACTGTGGTTGTGAATGGAAGCAGAAGAGGCTTTATGGGGCTGCAGGGGCTCTCATATACTCAGACAATACAGCTCATTTGTCAAGGTGACCTGAACTGTTCTCCTCTTTCACTGTGATTTGACATGCCAGTGTTTGTTTACAGAGCCCACACTCATCAATTTCACTTTCTGCTCACCTGCTTTGCACCATGCAGTCACTCACTTCGCGTCATTTGCCATATTATATTTTCAGCACAAAAGCAAAGTAAGTTTTGTGAGGCACAGAAACAGAAGGTGCTGTGATGTAAAGCTAAAGTGAAGCTGATCGGGTAGTTCCCACACAGTATCTCTGATGCCATGCCCAGCTGACAGCTCTGATATTGGTACTTATTCAACACATGTAGTTCCTTCACCAAAGGACTTGATTTGATTGATGATTTACATAATAGATTTCACCAACACCTGTGTTTTCACATTTGCATGATGCAACTGAAGGTGCTCTCCCCGTTTGATTTCATTTAATGTTGATGCATGTAAAGGAAGTCTGAGCCCAAAGAATAAAGTTCCTCTAAGATGCAGGCAAGACATCGTGAGAAGAAACCGTGTAAAGGCCACACTAACAAGGTTACTTGGTGAGTTGATGATTTATGCATGCCCCTACATGGGTCGTAAATATAGACCGATATTAAAAGCTCCGACCTGTAAATAATTAAAGATATCCCAAACGGGTGCGATTTGTGTAAAGCTGAAGCTGCGACCGTGCGAGAGTAAAGCGCTGATTCTGATTGGACCACAGGAAATACTTATTACTTATATTTGCTGTACACGCATATAGTTAGTGAATACATGGACCAAGTGGCGAGCGCTGGAAAAAATCCTTTCAACTGACCTGCACTCTTTTTTTTTTTTTTTTTGGCTCAGTGTTATTTTAGCCGAGAAACTGAAGTAATTGAAATGGTTTTCCAGTGGCTGAGCGGACTCAGGCGCCTCCTGCCACCCGGTGATTTGAGCTATAACACACTGATCAAATGACTGATTTCATTAAAAATGCATGCAAGGCAAATAATCTTCATGCTTTCACTCTTACCGTGTCGCACGAAACGAGATGTGTCTTACTGGTGCAATCCTCGGAAATGTGAGCGAAAGCTTTGCGCCTCAGTGCAGGTGTTCTCCAAAGCTCCCAGAGGGTGCACAGACAGAAACGACGGAACAAGGGTGAAACAGCACTTTGCACAGACCGGGCTGAGCGTGTGCACAAGCGCTCCGCGTCTTGGACTTTTCACTCCTTCTTCAGCGTTATCCTCTCCTCTCTGAGCAGCAGCCTATGCGTCGGGCATCTTCACACACTGTTATCCGCCAGCTCGGAATGGATGCAAACACACACACACACACACGCACAGATAAGCGCGCACAGGCACACAACAAGGTGCACCCTCCGTCCCCCTCCTCGCCAGCAGCTACACTGAGGGAGAGAAGCAAATCAGTTTGAACAAAGAGGGAAGCGGTGACAGGCAGACGGCTCCAGCGCCCCCATTCAAACTGGGGGAATCAAGGGTGGTGGTGGTGGTGGTGGTGGTCTGCATGGTGGGAGGAGGGTAGGGGTGAAAACATGTGTGCGTGTGTGGGGGGTGGGGGTAGGGGTGGGTGTGCGTGGGGGGTTACTTTGTATGACCATAATCCGATTCCTACATAAACCTCAAAGATTGATCCCATGTCTGTGAATTTACCTCTGAGCTGACAATGACCACCTGACCATCAGCTAAACCCCCTTATATCCTCCTGTCTCTGCACATTTAAACACACTTCTTAAAATCAACTGGTGCAAGACTGGCCCTGGGGCCTTATATTCAAATGAAACCCAAATTGAGATCATACTGTATCTATCCAGTGAATAAGATTTGCCTGGTGCTAAACAGCATTAACTGCAGCCTAACAACTGTCTCATTTCACAACATGGCAACAACCAACATCTCATCACTGCAGCAGGGTCAGTAGAAACCAACACGCGCCACTCTTCATTAGCACATTATCAGGAAAGGGAGTAAAGCTTGTTTGTTGCCGGTGGCAGCTCTGACCAAAGCCATCTGACCACAGGTTCAACTCCTACACTGATTTCTCTCAATGATAAAGTGAGTAGAAGAGTAGCAGACTCCTCTTTGTTATTCATCATGCTGCAGGTCTGCAGTCTGTTGCTCTGAGCTCAAGATGGTTTTGAATTATGCATCTTCCCTTGTGTAATGGAGGCAGGAGTTGGTTTTGGAATCTTAATAGAGCCACTAATCATGGTAATCAGGATGACTCCAAACTAAAATCTTTATTTAAAGACAGCCCATCTCTATGTGCCTCAGTACAAAGTATATTACGTTAGCAAAATTTACACATCAATTAGATATGGAGAAGCAATAACAATCATTAAAAGTTGTATGGTGATATGCTATATGTACAGTAAGACCAGCCTTTACACCAGTTTTAGCTCTGTGTGGGGCTCCACCAACACTTTTGGGAAATACTTGGCTCCTTAGCTGCTACATGTTCCACTATGTTCACCAGTGTGTCTCTAACTTTGTCTGTAGTCTGGTGCTGACATTGAGTTTATCAGCAGTTGCTTGCTGCTGCTTTTGAAAATCAGACTGATGAGAGCGGTGAGAGTGAGCCGGCACAGTAAACCTTTGGCTCATAACAACGAGTGGAACAATGCTGCAAATCACAGTGCAAGCTATAGCAGAGGAACTGCAGAGCTGGGTGATAACTCTCTGTGATTTCATCACTAGAAATCACATTACACATTAAACATAGTCTTTTTATCCACTCCTGATATAAATATATGAATCAGAGTAGCTTTAGGGGAAAATTGGGTGTCAAAACTTCCATAAAATGAGTTGATGGTGGTGCTACCTGAAAAGTTATGGTTTTAAATATGATGCAGTGTCTATTTTATGAACTCAAAAAAGTCACTTCAGAGGAAGGGAAGACATTTAAATATGACACAGCTTTGTGCCACTATGTTTCTACTCCAGCACTAAGAAATTCACATCTGGCTGAGGGACAAACAAGGTCAACTGTACGGGGAAAGACTTGTAATGCGGAACTGGTCCTCTGGAACTGAACCTGAGGGCTGCATCTCTGTGCCACACAGAGCCACACATCAGTGTCAGGTCCATAGAGACACAAGACTTTCTCATAAGAAGCACTGATTCATTCCATTACTGTTAGTGAACAGTGTAGTTTGTGGTCTTCTGACGTAAACTTTACAAAGACTCATGAGCGTTGTCTGATTTTCTATTGTAACCTACTATCTGCTGCACTGACAACGGTGTAAGTGTGAATATTAGATAAGTGCACCTCTGGCTGACACAAAAGCTTTTTGTTTTATGTCAGCACATAAATCTGCTGGAGCGTGGGTGCAGCGCTGAGTGACTAGACGAGTGACAACAAGGTTTGAGCAGCTAAACCTCTTCAGAGCAATTGTTAATTCATTCAGCCACCTAAATACCTCATTATATTCTACTGGTGTTTATGCGTTTGTCTTTGTGTCACATAGCAGCACAAAACACACACAAAAAAATTTTCTTTCAAAATCTTCATTTCGAATGCAAAAATCCATACAAAACAAAGCCGTTGGATGTCTCAGAGAATCTATTTTTGTCATATTTAATCATATTTAGTGTGTAAACATAGATGCATTTGGGTTTCCCTCTAATCCTGTTGCAAATGTTAGTTTTTGGCTTGGTTACGTTGGCATTCAAATACAATGCCGTGTTTTGGAATACTTATGTGAGGCAAAAAGAGAAATATATGTAAATATTGGTCAGTGGCTCACACACACACACACACACACACACACACACACACACACACACACACACAGAAATACTAGCAGAGTTTAAGGCCTGCCACTGATGCTCATGATCAAGTCACTGGGTTTAGTTTACAAGCAGACCCATTTACAGACAAGTTTGTTGATGTGGCCCTGTCAACGCTGTGAGAGTGATGTGGAAAACAAAGACAGACTGAGCAGTGGGGCATTCATCCGGCTCTCACTGCATCTTCAACTCCCTCAGAACACAACAGGAGGAGGAGGAGCAGGAAGAGCTGCAGAAGCATTAAACACAACTCTGGGAGTTTTACTGCAAAGGCCTCGGGGAGCTGCTCCAGGGAAAGAATTTGAACATATGAAAACACCCTGAGATTATCAGCACACTATAACTGTTTCTGAAAATGTTTGTTCTTTTTTTTGTATATTTGTTTTATAGCTGCAGCAGAGCAGTTGCAATTTTGACACAAAATCCTGAATTATGAATACTGAACATGCCGCATATTGTTGTGTGTTGCACTGCAAAAATTGGAAAAGATAAATATCTGAGATTGCATATGCTCAGTTTATGAGGCTAAATGTTGGATAATAGTGTTAAACCACATAAAATCCCCTCACACACACACCCACACACATACAGGTCTGGCTCAGTGTTAATGTGCGCTGTGACTTTTAAAAATGTCAGCCACCTCCCCAAACAGACAAACAGTGTCAATCATGCTCCAGCAAGGGAGCAGCCATCAACACACAATGGCGAACACGGAATACTCAAGGGAAGCTGAATGAGGATGATGACACAAAAACGACTTCTGCAAAGCTATTACAGCATCTTAACGGGAGCAAAATACTAGTGCCAAGTAACGCAATGCTGCCCGTGGTAGAAAACAGAGAATGTAATGAGGCTTTTAGCAGCATCATGATTTCTCCAAGCTGCTCGACATGTCTGGTGTGTTTAGGCTGTGGTTGCTAATTACTTGCTGGGCAGACTCATTCTTCATGGGTTTGGTTTTATGGCGATACTGTTAATGTGAAGAGATCAAACAAGCCAGTTTCCAAACCACCTAACAAGAGCGGAAACAGGATATCTCCCAGTAGAAAGAAGTCTAAACTGAACTGGATTTTATAAACTCTCGACTTTGTGCTGATGGGGCAGTTGTTCACACATAATTTAGCCACCATGCTGTGTTTCTGAGCGAAGAGGCACCATCTGAGTGGCAGCAGGGTGGCAGTGGAGGAAGTCGGGGAGACATGGTGAGACGCTACCCACATGGACTACCTCCATACTGTCTAACCATTATTTTTACAAGGTCTTCTCAAACAAGTTGTCACAGATTTTTCATTGAAGGCATGATTTCTTTGTGTGTATGTATGTTTTCTGTGGAGGTTTCACTGACAGATTGAAACCAGGGCTGTGTCTGTGGAAAGACTGAGAAGAAGGTTTTTATTCTAAAGAGACCCTGAATGTGAAAATTTTATTATAATACCAGTTATTTTCATCATAAAAATGAATTATCTTTTTAGTATAAAATTTTTTTGAGTAGGTTTCTTTATTTGACAGTCAGAAAGAAGGGAAACCTTGGGAGAAAGGTGGGGTATGACATCCCATGGTCAGTTGAACCATGAACACTGTGGTTATACCTTAACAAATAGGCTCTGAAAGGTTGACTTTGGAAACAATAGCTTTCCAAAAATACAGTCTCAACTCATGGTCCATTTGATGAAAAAGTTCACCTTTTTTTTTCTAAATGTGAAAGCTGTAGAACTCAGACACCACTTTGGTCCAGATTGAAATATCTCAACAATTATTCTGTGGACTGCCATTAAACTCAGATGACCCTCAGCATAAATCTTCCTGACTTGGCTGACCACCAGAGCTACAATTAGCAGCATCATTAAGCAAACTTTTCAAACTGTGTATCTCCAAACATCTTTAGAACCAGATGCTACCATTAGCTGTGGTTGTGCTAATTTAAATCTTTTTTTTCAGTGTGTTCCATGAATACAGATATAAAACTGTTATTTGACTTCCACAATTCAATTAAATTCAATTTTAATTCAGTTTTATTTGTACAGCACCAAATCACAATTCAATCATCTCAAGGCACTTTACAAAAAAGTTAAAAAAAAAACAATAAATCCATTATGAGCAAGCACTTGGCGACAGTGGAGACGAAAAACTCCCTTTAACGGACGAAACCTCCTGCAGAACCAGGCTCAGTTTGGGCGGTCGTTATAAATAAAAGTATAAATGCGTTCCTGCTATATGATCACATAAGGACAAAGGTATCATATCAGTGATAATTAAAACAAAAAAAAAAAAAACTCACTGGCGAAATGTGCTTGAAAGCTCTGTGAAAATCTGTTAAGACAGCTGTAATATACGATCATTCATTAATTATTATGTTAATTAATAAAGGAGCATGTCATAAACTTAAGGCATGGCTTTGAAGGTTGAAAAGTTCTAGGAGAAAAATACTAACCAGGAATCAAATGAAGCAGGCTCTTGGCAGCCTTTAGAAAAGACATTTAAAGAAAAGACGATCATAAACAGCGATAGTAAGACTGTTAGAAACCAAGGGAACAGAGAGGTCAGGGGAATAGAGAACAAACAGCTACAAATTCCTAAATCAAAAATAGTATAGTAATAATAGAAATGAGTGAATGTCATGCTTCTGGGACAGAATGAGACTATTTTTGACCTCCTTTGTGTTTTTGAACTGTGATTTACAGTTCCTTAGTTTGTGTTTATATATATGTGCTTGTCTTACAGTTCAGCTGCTGTGCAAGGGCTTTTAATTCAGACTGGATGACAGTTTTAACGCCCCCAACCCCCCAACAACACACACATGCAGAAAAAAAAAAAACCTTTACATGCTCAATTAAGCACTGATCTACCTTGGCAGTTAAAATTCAGGTCATGTGTGGAGGAGCAGCTGTGTGTGTGTGTGTGTGTGTGTTGATGCATGTGCCTTTCTGTGTACATTCTCATACATGATTTGGGTGTGTAGGTATGAGTAAAATTATCTATTTGTGTGTGAGTGAGTCTCTAATGAGATCTGCTGTGCAGCATCTGTGGTCTGTGTCACTCCCAGCCTTCGTCCTTCTCCTCCTCCAGCTTTAATCCTGTATCTGTGGCAGTCGCTCTCTTCACAGCAGCAGATAAAAACCGCACAGCTTTGAAAACAGGAAGCTGTCAAAGCTGTCAAAGCCTTCGGCTATTACACTATCCTTTAAACACACACATATGCAAAGAAGGAGAAACACACAGATGCAGATAGATACACGCAGAATGCGGGCTTATAATGTTCGTTAACATCATCCCAGATTGACAATGTCACAAAAATATTATCCGGCTGACAATGGGCAGGGCGAACAGATCAGCATTTTATCACAGGACTGACACATACAGGCAGCCAAACACTCACATTCACACCTACAGTGTACAGGCAGTTTCACCAATTAACCCAACCCCAAACTGCATGTCTTTGGATTGTGGGAGGAAGCTGGAGCATCTGGAAAAATCCCATGCAGACATGTGTGGTGGGACAGGTAAATCCCACACAGAAAGCTCCCAGCTGGCCCCAATGGCACCCAATTAGTAATCCGCATTCATCCATCCATCCATTATCTATACCCGCTTATTACTATTTAGGGTCATGGGGATCTGCTGGAGCCTATCCCAGCTCTCTTTGGGTGAAAGGCAGGGGTACACCCTGGACAGGTCACCAGTCCATCACAGGGCCACATAGAGACAAACAACCTCACACACTCACACTCACTCCTATGGGCAATTTAGAGTCACCAATCAACCTGACATACATGTTTTTGGACTGTGGGAGGAAACCAGAGTACCTGGAGAAAACCCACACAAGCACAGGGAGAACATGCAAACTCCACATTGCTGGGTTTCGAACACCAGCCTTCTTGTTCTGATTCAAAAGTGCTAACCACTAATTCATCATGCTGCTCAATGAATAAGCTTAATTTCTAAAATTAATACTTTAACTCTACTCAGCTCTGCTTTAGTCTACAGCGTATTGTAGTCTGAACTACTCAACTTTAATCTACTCTGCTGTAATTCTACTTCAGCTGACTCTTCTTACGCATCATGACTCTACTCGACACTCCCGACATTCGACACTCACTTATTTTATCATAGCTCGGCACAGTGACAGAAATTGTAACGTAATGAAAGAACTAAACAAGTAGGTGAGCTCTTTATTTTCTACATTGCTGCAGGTAAGACTTGCCCTAGTTAGCATAATAATAGAGTGTGTTTCAGTCTTATTGCCTCACTCTCTGCCTCCCTGACACTGAGGGGGAATCTCACTAAATGATCAAGTAAATCTGCAGACTCACTCCTTAACCTACTTTTCTCCAGGTTTAACCCTGTTTCATCATCCAGGTCTTGTATGTGTGTTTTTTCCAGCCTCATTTTGTTTAAAAGCAAGTTTGCTAAAAAACATGCTCCACTTTCTCACCGTACCGACCAATGACGTCTCACTCATGTTCAAGGACTGTATTTCATAACAGAGTAGACCTCTCTCATGGAGGCTTTTATAAAGCCCTGTCCCTGTGCCTCAGCCCTTTCTTTGCTCACTCCTATTGAAATGAACCATACCACTTTCCCATCACTTCAGAATACTTTGACCAGACGTGAATTCATTTTCTAGGTATAGGAGTGTTAGCTTTAGTTTACAAATGAAAAGCCATTAGAATATAAAGGTTAAAACAGATTGCTGCTAAAGATTAAATTAACATGCACAACAGACCTATCAGCACGAGGTAATAACGCTCATGCTGATATTAGATTGAAAGGACACTTTCCCATTATATTGCAGTGAGAAGTAATGTGCATTTTATTACAGAATATATATATTCACAGCTTTAAAGCTTTCAAATGATTTTGTTGTTTATGTTGATTCAATGTTTGTCACAAAACCTGTAAATTAACTCTGAAAACTTAAATTAACTCCCTTGTGTGTGTGTGTGTGTGTGTGTGTGTGTGTGTGTGTGTGTGTGTGCGTGTGTCTTTCTCTTACACACACACACACACACACACCCACACACCCACGTTTAACGCCTCTAATGAAAATGCCCATCTGTTTGTTTTTCCTAATTGCAACACATTTGGCTTTTGAGAACACTAACACAGCACGAATCCAACATATTTTTTTAGGGCACATAACTCCATTGGAAATGTTGTGCATCTTGAAGACACACGACTATTTAAGAAGTGTCAATTAGAGCGATACAATCCATACATATAGTCATGCTAATTCAATATGAAATTTGAGAGTTGCTGCAAAACTGCAATAACGTATTTGTTGGTAATTTTGGGCTGAGCAGAAACACGTTAGGAACATATCACTGACATATCATCACCTATCCTACACCCACCAGCTCCAAAACAACATCATCATTGACATTTGACATTTGATGTCATGTTTCCAGACACATAGCGAACCAATATTACTTAAGTACTTAGATAGCTCTTAAGTGTGTCTGTTCGCTGTTTGGTGCTGACCAGGTGGTGTACAGTGGGTTTATAGCAATTTTAACTGAAAACACCTGCTTCTTTCTATCAAAAGTGACACTACTAGATGATAAAAAAATATGAAAGTAGTCAGCTTGGTAGAACTAAATCTGCCTAACAGCATCTGTAATGCTTATTATTGAACATACCGTGTTGCGCTGTTTCTCAGGCTGTAGCTGTCGTCTCTTGTTTCACATCTTTGTACTAAGCCAAGCTAATATTTAAGATTATATCTAATGGAAAGATATGAGAATAGCACCAGTCCTCTCAGCTAAGTCTCTACCTTAAAGCAAATTAGTATTTACCAAAATGTTAAGTTATTCCTTAAAGTATTTAAGTCCATTAATTGTCAAATTTACCCTTTATAACTCATTGTTATTCAGTGCAACAGGGTCATCATTCATTTATCCACTAAATTCACCACAGTTTTCTTTCACCTCTGCGTCTGTTGTGTTGTTGTTGTCTGTCTGGCAAGGTGAGGGGGACGTGTTGTGTGAGGATTATGCACACAGGCCTGTAAATCCTTCAGTAGCAGAAATATCCATGCGTCACACTGCTGTTTTGCCCTTGACTGAATGCTCAGACACCTTAAAGCAGAGGAGCAGTGCATACACGTAGTCTTTCCCATATTTTATTGATTTTTAGGTTTAGACTAATTCACCCACACACACACACACACACACACAGGCACACCTGGCCAGCTGGCTAACAATCCCATTGATCACAGCTTGGGCCTGGTCTTTAACCTCCTGGGTAAAAAGGTCAGTCTAATTGAAACCTCAGCAACCTCAGGAGAGGTGAACTGTGACATTCACTGAGTTCTCATATTAGGTCGCCTCCTTTTGCCCTCTGTCTCCTCTTTCTACAGCATTCTACCGCTAATGGTCTCGTCACTGCAATACATCTGCAACGGTTGCTCACATTCATAGCTCCCTTGCTTGCTCCCTTTCTTGCTCCCTGCTGTCACTTCTGTGCTAATAAATGTTTGGAGGAACTTTCATGAAGGGCACCAAGTTGCTGCTGCTTGTCCTTGGTGTTCCAGTAAATTACATCTCAGAGTCAGTTTGACTCGGCTGGCAGACAGGAAGTGATGAGAAAGGCTCCTCAGATTTTTGCAACGCTCCTGACAAGGAAGATTTCTCGATGACACTAGGCAGACTGCATTAAATATGTGACATCTTGTAAACCTTGAGAAGTATGAAAGCCAGGCGTCTCCTGAAAATGAATACTTCTCTCATGTCCTTCCACTTATCATAAAGTAGAAATGTTTTAATCTATTTCATCTTCCAAAGGGCACTCAATATAACTTCCCATAAGGGAAGAAGAAAAGTGGGAGGAAATTTAGATGCAGTGTAGATAATAATGTTTTAGGGCCATCTAGTGGCTATGATTGGTGTCACATGATAGGCATGCACACCTCTCTTTGCAGCACCTGTCAAAATAAAAGGATACATTTATTTTGGAATTTCCCAAGGAACCAGTTTTCCACACTGTGTCCACTACCAAGACTGTTGTTTTATTTAGTGGAGGAATGTAACTAGGTGCATTTATTTAAGCTATAAATTGATGATGTTTCAATTTAGCAGTATTTCAAATACTTTCAGAAGAAAATGTATTTATTACTCCACGCAGATACAAAAACATGATGACCCTCATAAAAGAGGGATGGGCGGTGCTATTACTTGTGAGCCGTTGTCCTGCTTCTTTTCCATCAATCCCTGCTTTACCAACTGCTGATTACCTGGATCAGGTTTGTTCGGATGATACCATCTCAGATGAGGGTAGAGTTGGGGCCGACCAAAGTAAATTGGTATCTTCCAGCTTCTGACCAACTGATCACACCTGATCCAGGTAATCAGCAGTTGGTAGGGCAGGGATAGTTGGAAAACAAGCAGGACAGTGACTCTTGAGGGCCAGGGTTGGCCACCCCTGTGATAGAATTTGATGCTATGCTAACCAACAAACTGCTGATTACCTGGAAGATACAAAAATCATCTTCACTTTCACCTACAATAGTAAATGCTTCTTTATTAATAGTAGTCCTTAGTGCATCTCTCATGAGGGATCATTTTAATGTGTTTGACACTTTTAAGTACAATAATGTTCCTGTTTCCTGTCTTCCACCCCTCTTTTCTTGTGACTATATAACACCTAGTAACCAGGTTCAGGTGAAAAATTATTATGCTAATAAAAACCTTTGTGCATATCTCAGTGTCCCAAGAGTGTTATTGGCTGTTCACATACTGTCCAGCAGGGGTCACCCACAGCCTCTGCAGCTGCCTCCTCATGTGGATGGAGGAGCAGGCCTCTGACCACCCCCCCTCCCCAGTTTCATCAATCTTCTTTTATTCACAGTGACAAAAGAGACATCAATAGGGAAGTGTGGGAAAACACAACAATGCATTTCAGAACACAGACACTGGCTAATATATGCAAAGTGGAATAAAGAAAGTCCAGGCGCTCAGTGTGCATGTGTCTGGTGTAAATTTTATTTGCTTGGCCTTTTCCTGCATATGTGCATGTGCGTAAAAATATTTAAATATTTTACAAAATTCCCTAAAACAAACACATAAATAAACATTTTGAATTTATCAAAGACATATAAAACAGGGACCACCATTCATGCAGTGATACAGTATTCTTGAAACAGAAATTGTTTTTGCTCTGTGCCTTTTCTGTCAGACTCACAGGAACGGCACCCACACTCCACAGAATGAACCTGAAATGATCTGTCTCTCTCCTGACTGGCTGCTTGCTGTTTCCCACCCAAATCAAAAGGAGCGAATCACGGGGGGTCATGTCTGGCCACCCCTCAGGAGAATAACGGGGTCTCTGTCTGTCCCCCAAAACCACCAACGGTTCTCCACCGTCCCTATGGCAACAGCCAGGGACCCTGTAAGGCCTCCAGACTGGGGCGTCCAAGCAGATGCCCATAATTAACGTTGCTATACGGAGTTGTCAGTCCTGCCAGTCTGCCTTACAGGGAGGCAGACCCTCTCCCAGACCTGTCAGAGGCCCATAGGGCTGGGTGAAAAATGACTGCCCTGCGGTGTGTGAGTGTGTGGTGGTTTGGGGGGTGGGTAACGTCTGCCCACCAGTGTCTATCCATTCTCGCTTAGGACTAACCATCATGCAAGGGCAAAATACAAATACAAAGAAGATTTTTTGTCTTTTACTCAAGACCAGCTTCCTCCACAAGAAACTGGTTAAAAAATATGTGAATCTAGTGACATTTTGCATCATTCACACTGAATCCAAACAAATGAAAATTCAGAATTAAATTAATAAGGTTTGATTTTAATCAGTTAAATCACGAGTAGCCTACATATCTTTGGAGCATTTTGTAATGTTACCTTGGTGTGTTTCATCATATTTAAAGTGGTGCAAATAGTCTCATTGACATGGTGTCGTGAATTTGACTGGGTGTCTGGCTTATACGGTTGGCTGAGGATGAGATTGTGCTTCATCCTCACATATGTATATCCATCTAAAAATATGGAGGACCATATCCAAAATCCCCATAAGTACTGAAACAACCAGACTTTGATAATACATATGACACATCTGGACCTTAATCATTTTACTAGCTTTTTATATGAAAAATATTTCTCCCAAAAAAAAATAAAAAAAATAAATAAATATATATATATATATATATAAATATATATATATATAAAGGCCTATTATTTCTTTGTGAATGGTTCTTCATTCTCTGTGACAGCTGATGAAACTTCTTTTGAAGCACATGTGATGCAGCTGACAACTTCAAAAGAAATCTAGAAATGGACCATTGAGTTAAAAAATTTCCTTCAAACACTTAAACATTACAACTTCATTAGCATGTGTTATAATCCTCTACATTCTGTGTCTTTTCACTAGCTGTATGTTACATATTAAACATGGATGTGTAAATGAAAGGTGTTAACATGGAAGATCCTTGTTTTTTTTCTGACTGAAGTGGTAGAAAAACATTTCCATCCTTCATGAGCAGGATTTGATTGTTCAGATTCAACTCTTCTGTTGAAATAACATCAGCACTGTGGTTTTCTGCCTCCACAGGTCAACTGATCAGTGCTAATTGGTTTTGGACACATCCGTCTGCTGTCCAACAAGTGACACCAAAGGTCACCAAATGCACTGTCCATGAGTCCATGAGTTCATCAACAGCCCCGTGGTCACCGGCACACTCTGCAGCTCAGGAGGGTCAAGGGTTGATCTAACCTCTGACCTGGCCAGCCCTCTTTGTGGTCATTACATAAGATGTTTCCCTCCACACCGATTAATCAATCAGCTTCTCTTAGCAGGACCACAGAGAGTTGTGAGTAAAATGTTCAACCTTCACAGCCAAAGCAAAGAGGGCTTGTAAAAAGGAGGCTAGTGAACATGAAGTATATGGGCTTGTAAATGTGGAACAATGGTCAAGCAACACACTGGTTCAATGGTTTAATTACATGTTTAACATGGTTTTTCTGTTGACCACTGTCATATTGACTTTGGCTGTATATGTAAATATCCATCATTAAATCTCAATGCAATAAAAGGGACTTCAGTAAAAAAGCAGAGTTGTGAATCATGCAACACAATGGAAGAAACATTTTACAATCGAACATGAAACTATGACAAGGAGAAATCAGGATAACTGGAATAACTGGAACAACTTCCTGATATGTAAAACTCTTCTTGATCACAGACAGAACCGCACCATCTAAAATCATGAGTGAGGGATTTATTCCCCCAGGGGTCGTGGGATCAGCAAGCCAGACGCTGTTTTATGGGACCTCAAATGCAGGAACATGGGGAGGTGGGACAGGGCTGTCTGGGGCAGAGCCAGCCAATTATACTCTGGCTAGACACATCAGACTTACATATTTTACCTACATGTGGGAATCTTCTGCTTCTGACATCAAACTCAGACTGAGGTCCCAGTCACTCATACAGACAAATGTAGTATTGGCTGCAAATTATCCACGCAATTTGAATGTTGTGAAATATAAATACATAAATAAAGCACATGCTAATTCTGCACATTCATAAAGAACAATAAGAAATTGTGTTCAGCATTCAGTGCTGAGATAAAAATGACTTTTTTAAGGTTTTTAAAATAATTCTGAAGGAATATGGGACACTAGGATAGGTCTTTTATTGCAAGACACCATAAAATACCCCACATGTAGCAAGTATTTACCTTACAGAAGTACTGTACTATAAACAATCTCTTCAGAAATTTTGTTTGAATTAACATGCACACAAATATCAAAAGTACATGTCAACAGCGTCACAGTCTTTGCATTACTGGGGAACAGGGTGTGAGGTTTTAACTGGATAGTGACATATAAAACTGTTTATGTTGTAACTCTTTAGAAATAAACCCATGAGAGAGTCTGTCATAGTGATTATTAACAAAATCTTTATTCTTCTCTTCTTATTATTTTTTTCTGCCTTTTACCAACACATTTCTTCAAGTTTTAACTTTAACGTTACTGTCTTCTAAGGTAAAAGCATCTTGCAACATAAGAAACATAAAATATACACGTATGTTAAATCTAGTGCATGGTTAAACCTACCACATACAATGCTTTAACCAGCAGAGTCATATACCCTATTTCATCCACAGAATGTTTTGCAACATAGTGTTAGCTGACAACCCATGCATATATATAAAATATTCTTCTAATCACATTAGTGTTATTGTTTGTCTAGATGCATCACTGCAGTAATGAACTGTCCCAGTTCTTTCTTACTCCCTAAGTGTCCAAAAATGAGTTTTGTTTCTTTTTAGATAAAAAATAAAAACTTCTGCCAGGATTAACGAAAATTATTCTTAATGCTTTCTCTAAAACCTCTGATTATTTTTTTAGCCAGTAAATTTCAGCTTTTCATGTTCATTGTTGCCTGTATGAGTCTAAAGAGGAAACATCAGGTGGAAGACACAGCAGAAGCAGATGTTTGTTTTGTTAGATAATATTTCCCTCAAATGCATGTACACTAACCAGATCCTGGAAATGCATTTGTTATTAATGTTATTAACACCAGGGCTTTATCTGCTAAGACATGCTATATTCTTGGGCTACGGGTCTTTTTGATTTATATGACGATTTGTAAAAGAAAAGTCAAAGCAAAGGGTACAAAAAACACTACAAATAATGTTATAGGAATGACCTAATAAAAGATACGTAATTATTCTTTAAGTGAAAACGAAGACTTCCATTTCAGTTAACAATAACAAAATTCAATAGACCATATTTTTCTATTTATTCATTTAGTGTTTAGGTAAAAACGCCTCCCAGCGTATCCATCTATCTATCTATCTATCTATCTATCTATCTATCTGCATTTCAATACCCTACAAGGTGACAAACTCTCCCACGCTGCGGAGCGCGCGCCTTTTTGGAATTAGCCACGCGGCACGCCTTGCATAGTAATGGTGGCTCGCGCTTTGAGCTTGAACTTGACCGCAGGAATGCGGCTCGTGGGAACGGAGGCTCGAGGGCGCCCTGCTCTATTCACGCGCACAGGTCGGTGTCAGCTCTGATTATCATAAAACCCAGCCTGCTCCAAATGAAGGCACGAGGGCACAGGCTCGGTGTCCCTCTTTCACACGAGGCAGAGGAGGAATTAACAGGTCTCTCTGCACGAGCCCTCTGCGGTAAGAAGTTTATTCTGAATTTACAGCTGAACACATTTCTACAACTTTGCTAACCCTGCATCTCCTCTGTACTAATTACATTTTGGTGCTCTTGCCATTTTCTGGAGCTTTTTCAGAGAAATGTGTTATTTGTGACATTAACATCACTAAAGTTTGGAATGTGCTGTGCTGTGAAATAAGAGTTTGATAAAATAGATTTTTTTTTTGTTGTTGTTTGTAAAATCTGTTGTCAGAGTTAAGGTGGTATTGATCTCTGGTTCAAAGTAAAGGCAGTTAAATGAGCTAAAGGATTTAATTTAACTAATTATTTAAAGTAGTGTCAGGCATTAAGGATTAAACACTGGATTTCTTTTATTATATTTTTTAATATATTTCTAAGAGACAAAATTGTTCAGGTCTTAAACTAATCTCATAGAACATAATACTTTTTTGAAAATGCATCTTGTTGATTTTTCACTATAAATCGTGTTGGTTTTACTCAGAAATCGTTTGTTAATCTTGCATTTAGTGAGTTTCTGTCTCCTGTCAACTTTTATCAAATTCAACAAAATCTTTTTGATTTAAAAATCACACTGTAAAAGTTTTGTATCATCATGCCATCCACTCAGTTAGTATTTTAAAACCCCAAATATTTTAAATGTACAAAATGAACAGGATGTTAAATAGTAGGAAAATAGCAGTGATACATTTAAGACATTTTTATTAATGTAGTGTTCAGGCTAAATTTGAAGCTGTTTGACTTTGAATAAGGCCTGTGAGTTGAAATATCAACAGCAACACTGTACACATAAAAGAGACCCAATCTATGAGGAAACTTTAATATTTTTATGGTGGTCATTCTTACTCACTTATAGATTTAAACCTAAGCTGCACTGTGAAAAAGCTGATTAAATTCACTAATTGGTCTGGGAATGTATGGTACTTAATGTTTGGTAAATTAAAATGTTCAATTTAAGATCATACAGTAGTGTTTAAAGCAACCATTGCCATTATCTCATATATTCAAAAGTTGGAAAACAGAATCTTTATATCAGGTCTGAGTGTTTAAGTTACATCAAAAAATAGAAAGTACATTTTTATCATGGATTTAACTTTGTACAGATGAATCCCAAATACACAAATATTCAGAAAACTTACACTAAAGTAGTGAAGTGAAATTTTATTCTAAATGCATGTTAAAGTGTTTTCTCAAATACTCTAATTTCTTTTCCTTCATTGTGCTCTAAATAAAATATGCTGCTATTGTAGAGAAGTCTTCTATATCAGAGATAAAGTGATATAAAGGCTAGATAAACATGAAGAGCTTGTTATGAATACAGTTGCTCATAAACATTTATGAAATCCAACAGTTTGCTGACAAAATATTTATTTTCAAACATAAAAAGTTAAATAAACTACAACCTTCAATTTACAGTAAGTTATGAGGTGATTGGAGGTTTGCTGTATAAATTAGACACTGTGTTGAATTAGACGTGTAGGTGTTTTGTTTTTTTTTGGGTGCACATTGTAACAGTTTAATTTTCATTTAAAGTTACATGTATCCCAATATTTTCTAATAATATGGAATTTAACTTTTTAATGTGATAAAGTATATGATTAATCATATAATAAAGATAATGATAATAATAATAGTAATAATAATAATAATAAATAGAACAGAAAAACAAAAGGCTAGTTCTGCTTTGTGTTATTAAGATCATCTATATGCGCTGGGGTTAAGGTGCTATGTGAAATGATAAGAAATATAAAAATAAACAATTTTAAAACATGGTCACACTCATCACCTAGGTTTTGTTAACCTGTTGTTTGTCCATGATGTGAAATAATAATAATACTAATACCAATAATAATACATTTGATATTAACCTTGGTTTCAGTCTGCCTTTTAAACGTAGGTTTTTAATTCAGTTTCAGTTATAAAAAGTAAATTTCTGATAAAAACTAAAACAAAGTGTGCACTGGTGTGTTTTTTTCAAATCTGACATAATGAAAATATATGTAACACCATCCACCCACATTTATTATCATAGCCTACAAATAGACCTGCAATAGAGCTATTTAATGGCTTTATCTTCTAAACTCTGTTGCTTTCACAATGGTCGTAGCTTTCCAGTAAGTCATTTTTTAAAAATATATTTTAAATATGTTTATATTATTTTACTTAATGAAAGGAAATAATTATTTAATTCTAAACTCGACTATGCATATTACATCTTTGTTTGAATTTAAAGACTTTATCTGTACCAGAATGAGTTGTAGTTTTCTGACTAGGCTGTATTTTCTTTTAATCCCCGTGTAAACACACACAAGCTTCGTGCTATTGAAAACAACCTTATAAAACCACATCACACACTCTCCCTGTGTTCCCAGGTGATCTAGTTTCTTCTCACCAAGGTGTGTCGCTGTTTCGTCCTGTATTAGCTGCATTTGAACAAGTTAACCTGAACTAGACTCGTCGTTTGCCTCATGCATTTTTTTTTAGAACCGTATTTCTTTAGTTGGCGCATGCGCCTTAAACAGAGATAGGCTACCATGTTGCTTTGGGATCTAACTTGTTAAAATTCATTTCTGCTGCTCTGTGAACAGCCACAATCTGCTGGTTAACAGTTGAGAAACAACTAATAACTCTAACTCTATTTATTACTTTAATGTAAATAAGAGGACGACCATAAACAAGTAAACACCTGTAGGCTACATCCAACAAACATTTGAAACTAGCTAACATAAGAATCTTGGATAATTCCCTAATGTATTTTTTTTTTTGTGGACTAGCGTCTATGAACTAGACGACCCTGAACACTAACACCAAACAAGTCAACAGTAGCCTGGTCTGATATCACCTGTTCATTAAGGTTATTGTGAGCGTGATACAGTAAATAATAGATCTGATAAACCTTAGAGCCCAGCCTTACACGATGATCTACATGTAAATCAAGACTCCCCTCTGTAGCTACATTATATTAACGAGGACAGGCAAGTTTGGGTTTTGTTAAATGACATGTTTAGAGAAAAAGATTTCTTTGTCATACATGACGCCCTTTATTCACCTCTACATCCACACACTTTGAGGCTGCGCAGTTTCTTGTGCATGTGATTTCTAACTGTAAATGAAACTATGAGCAACCTGCTTTCAGGCCGTTTTATAATCCCGTTTATTCCCCCCTCAGATATTATAGGCTAGGGCCTGTTTGACAATTTTGATAGGCCCTGACTCGGCTCTACTCCCTCCTCTCCCTCCTTCCTCCTCCTTCATCATCATCGTCCTCCTCCCTCCCCTCCAGTCTCTCGCCGTGTGTTGCCGCAGCTCTCACACTCCTGTCTGACCCGCTTTATCCGGTAAGAGAGGAAATTTCTACAAAATACAAAATAAGCCGGGTCTAGCAGGTAAAAAGAATTTAGGATGGAAAGGAAATGGATTTTAATGACAGGCGCCGCGGTGCAGCTTTGCCAAGCAGGAAAGGACGCAGATCTCTCTCTTTCTAAATATCGACTTCACTTGGATTGGTTGCAAACAGAAGAAGGAGGTATTTCTGGGGCAAATTTTACTCCACTAATTACTATTATATTACTACTATTTTAATAAACCCACAGGAGATGTGTAGACCTGATCCTTAATTTAAAATAGGAATATTTTAAGTAGGCTTTAGCCTGACAAGCTGCAACATGGCGCACGTTAATTAGGCCTTTATTTTGAAATGTTAAGTTATTTCATATTTCCCTATCTGATATTGATTGAGTTGATTAGGACATCATGATTTGATAACTGACAGGGGAAGTTATGATGTGCCTAGACTACTATATTTTATCTGCTAGTTGATTTCACTCATTTCTGTTGCTAATATCAGATGAGAAATTATTACTGGGATGTCTGAGACACATGACAGCGCGTTAAAATACTATAAAGTGCAATAAGGCCCTGAAGCATCGGAGACTCGATTGGGATCATCAGGAAAATCTTTTAAAGCTTATGTTTCTAATCTGTGGGGGAGGATTTCAATAAACCTTAGTAAAAGTTTACGCAAACTCCGGAATATTTAATGAGACTGTGCGCTGCCATGTGCTCATGTGAGACGTATTCATGTAGTAGTAGAGGAGGAGGAAGAGGAGGAGGAGGAGGAGGCCCCAGGCAGCGCTGCAGTGCAGAGTTCAGCAGGGAGATATTGTTGAGAGCCTGGGAAAGTGTAGCGGGGCTGACGCCAGACTCAGTTGTGCAGGGTGGGGGGACCTCGAGGATCCCAGACCTGATTGTGATGTAAATTTCACTCCGGCACGTTGTTGAACTTGATGTTGACTTCTTTCTCTCCTTTTTTGGGAGGGGGTGAGGGTGGGGAGGTGGGGGTTAAATTTTCCCTGTCATTTGTTTGTGGGAAAATCCATCTGAGGACACGCGCGCGCGCGCGCGTGCGCGCACGCACGCACACACACACACACACACACACACACACACACATACACCTCGTTCAACAGATTATTTTATCTGCGCCTCCTGGACTTAATCTCATTTCTGTGTTTGAAGACTGAAGTTAATTTATGACTGCACTACTTTAAATTCTACTAAAAACTTGCAGCTCTGACAAACAAAGATTTTATTGATAAAAACAATTCCTGTAGGAGACAAAGCTCCATAGAAAGCTATATACCATTAGGTCCAGTGTGGTGTATTTTCTTAGATTTTATTTACGTGCTCTGGAGGCACCTTATTTACGCATGTACCATGCACAGGTACGTTAGTGTGACCACTACTCCATAGGTGTACACATGTAGTCTAACGCCTTGGCCGCGCATGCTCAGGAGCAATGAGGACTGTGCAACCGCACTCATGCTAATATTCAACAATGATTTTTTATTTATATGTTTGTTTGGTTTTTAATGGGCAGGACTTCCCGCGTTACTTAAACCGCGCCTACGGCACTATAGGTTGTGTAAGTTCAGTTATGGGGTAACAACAGCACAGGCCGCAGCTGATTAGATCTACTTATAAATGATGCAGAGCAGAATAGGATTCATACAGCAGAACCGGGCCCGGGCTGCAGCCTGACAGGAGCGCTGCACCTCCATGATACAAACAGATTGCCCATGCGCAATAATCAGATATGTAACTGCTATCTGATGCAAACACGGACTATAGCTCCGTGCTGTTTTATTGGTTTACCTGCACACACACACACACACACACGCACGCACACACACACACACACACACACACACACACACTGATCCCTGCACCTTTTTTTAAATATCCTTTCAAACTTTGGGAGATATTGCAAGTTGCTGTTCGGGCCCTGTCTCTGTCGATGACTTCTTTTATCAAAGGGTGTGATTGTTATCGCGCTCACTATCTCATCTCCTGAGCTTAGATATCACTCATATCATGATATCACGCTCGATGAGGCTGCATATAGCTTGAATATGCGATCAGGATTGGCCAGGCGTGGGCCTTTTCTGCACCAAGGACAGAAATCCTGAATTCCTCTGCTCGGTGCCTCTATAGGGCGATTTTTTTTTGTTTGTTTTTTTTAATACCATTAAAATACACAAACACGACTCTTGCAGTGTTTTCTCCTCCTTTATGGAGTCACTGCATCCTGTAAAAGACTCGGATTAGAGGACAGACTTCAAGGTTTTGTTTAAATGCCGCTACAAGGCTAATTGGTGTAATAATGTAAAAACGTATAGCTATGGCTTATCGAGGACATAATGGGGTCACATTATAGGCTAGTATAATGGGAATACAGGCCAGCTAATTAACCTTATTTCGTTACTGTTAAAAATGCATTAAATCACAGATTAGTGTTAAACTGAGGGGAGATCTGACTGGGCATAATTTAGTATTTCAAATGTCTTATAATGTTTTCCTCCTGGTTGGCTTCTTTAGATCAGCTGATATAGTCTGTCCTAAATTTAAAAAAAAATGTTTAAGCTTTAATGTCTCAGGATTTCTAACCCATAGCATCAGCTGTAAGCAAAAGAGCGTCTTCGTTCAATATCTCTTTAAAACGCAGCAGACTATTGTGAAGGATTAAAGGGATTTCGTGAAGTTTGTGTTCCCATTACACTGTATGAACAGGATTATAACGCTTAAAGAAAACGCTTCTGTAAACGTGACGGTGAAGTAAAGGAGCCTCACTTGATCAAAAAAAAATGTTATAGGTTAAAAAATATCTAATTAATTTCTCAAGGATGCAGCCATTCCCACAGAATCAGGTCTGACCCAGATTTGCATGAGCCCCAGTTTGCTTTAAGAAATGTTTCGCGCACTGAATTAAATGGCCTCATTAATGAGGATAATTGGGGGAACCAGCTCGTGATTGACACACACCTGCATCCAGTGTTCAGATTGGCTTTAATATTTTCAGATTCCCGCCTCTCTCCCTCTCCCTCTCCCTCTCCCTCTCTGAGGCGGAGTTTCTCTCCCCTCTGCTCACCGGGACGACTCTGTGCACTTGTCAGTCGCAGCTCGCCTGTATCTGGGAGCGGACACCGTGTGGTTCCTATAGAGGTCCACAGAGACAGGACGCTTTATAGCTTCTATACTCTCTCTCTCTTTAGTGTTTCACTGGACGCGATCAAACCAGACAATAATAAAAACCGAAAAATCCGAGGCGGACTTGAAATTGTTGGATGATACTGACTACAGTGGAGAGGAGTTAGCCTGGCAACCTTGCAAGTAAGTGGGGTGCTGCCTTTATATGACTGAGGCATAGTTGATTAAATCTAATTTAGATGACTCTTTATTTGACAGTCTGCTGCTGTGCGTTTATTACGCTGATTCCTGCAGGGTGTTGTAGAAGTAGAAGACTATAGATGAGACCTTAAAACAGACGCACAATTAAAGGGTGTCTAATGGCAACTTTAGTGTCAGGGCTGGTGCTGTAGCATAATGGCCCAACATCGAGCAGTGCGAAGCCACAATATTGACTAAAGGTAGCTCTAACTCCTGAAGATGTATGTACGAATGAATGGTTGTGGTGAGGACGAGGTGTGTGGCCTGCAAGTCCTGAATATTTTTTCTATTATTATTATTCTAACACTTTATTTATTATGAATATGTCGATAGAGAAAAGTTGACCCCGTGGTGATAGGAGCTATTTTGTCTAGTGCATCACTCAACCTGTGTGTGTATGAGTGTAAATGTGAGTGTGTAGTCAAACCAATGTGACCTGTGTGTTTGAAACACACCTCACCTCTATATAAATAAATAAAGCAATAGATCTATAGATAAATATGAATAAGGACTGTGTTATTAAGCTGAGCAGCTTTGTTGCTGCTCTCTCTCTCTCTCTGTATGTGTGTGTGTGTGTGTGTGTGTGTGTGTGTGTCAATGTGAGGGGCTCTCAGTGCAATGTGACCACGGGCAGGCTCCCCCTCTCTCCCTGTTTGCTTCAGAGAGGCGGCCCCTTTAAGAGACGATGGGTTAGTTTGTGTCTTTGGTTATCTAGCTGTATGAGTTTTAATTTCATAAAGCTAGAGAACCGAAAGTACGAACTGACGCCGAACACTTCGGAGCAAGGGGTCCTTCAGGCTCGGCATGGAGGAGGAGGAGATGATGCCGGGGAGCCAGCTGCCAGCAGCAGCGGGAGGAAGCTGGAGGAACTGATGCTGAGGAGGCTGAAAGCCGCCACCGCGGAGGCAGCGGAGCTGCTTCTGCTGCTGCTGGTGGAGGAGAGGTCCGCTCAGCAAAACAGTGATTTTAGTGGAGGCCGTTCACCTCTTGCAGATAGGAGTTCAGAGGAGCCACTATCGCGTTTGTGAGGGCGTGAATGTTGCTGCTTTTAGGGCTCGTGGTTTGGGCATCGCGGTGATGCTGGGGCCTGTTCGGGTCCAATAAACCGGTTTTTCGTTTCACTTTAGGACTTAAGGGAGTGATGCATGAGGAAAACATACTAAAAGAACCCAGTGCACGCTGCTGTGTAGTTGTCATAACTGTGTGGGTGTTAAAACTGTAATATCTTCAGGGGTGAGACAGAAATAGTTAAAGGAGTCATGCGATTGGTCGATCCAGGACTCACGTGACGGTGTTGGCAGCAGCAGCAGATGGGTTTCTAAGATCTCATATGTTGGTTATGGCGGTTTCTGTAGGCCTATGAGTTGGTAGCCTTTGTTCATTTACTCCAAAAACTGACACTGTGTGAATTTAACCTGCAGACTCATTCCCTGACTCCTCCGAGTTTATTTCTTTCAGTGCAAAATGAGTCATGTCCCCTGGTTGTGATTAACTTGACATTAGGAGTGTGATGTATAATTGGATGCATGTGTAGATCACTTGGTGCAAATGAGATATAGAGGAAAAGCAGAACAGAGCTCTTGTGTGCTAAGATGCTTGATAACACCACAGAAACAGTGTTTTTCCATCATGTGAGTGTGGGTTGATTGCATCTTTGCTTCCCAACCAACCCAAACTGCAGAGCATAACACATCAACATCATGCCGCATCTGTACCAGGCTGTACATGAACATCTTCAGCCTGTTTTGAACATGCTTTCATCACTGAAGATGAATCCAAATTAGACGCGGCAGATAGGTTCAAATTTGTGTTTTGCCGGGTGGATTATTTTCATGTTTCCCTGCTAGATAGGAACAAAATAGGACATCGGCTCTGAGTTTGATCTATTCTTAGAGCGGAATCAGCAAGCCTTGGAGATGACTGAATATCCCTGAAGTCTCAGCATGCTCTATTTAGACCATGACTGACAATATTTGATGTGCGCCGTTAAACAAGAGAGCTCAAAGGGTGTGTTGTTGACGTTTGTATGTGAGAGCTCGTGTACAGTTTGAGTCAGTATATACAGTTTGATTTTTTATGTCCTGCATCCTGTGGTCACGCAAAGAAAATCAGGGATTAAAATATTATGGTGTTATGTAATTGCAATCTTTTTGTTCAGTTCTACAGACCACAGTGATGCTTTTGGGAATTTATATTCAGTTTTTATTTTCATGTTCAGTCTGTATTTTAGTAGCTTAGCAACTGGGATACCCAGATGAGGCATGCTCTATACCATCGCTTTGTGGTTTAGTTTTTCATTATTGCTTAGTATGGCTTTTCCATGACATTTCATATTTTTCCCTCTCCACAAACACTTTTATCAAGCATGATTTCCTGTAAAGAACAGAAAATATATTTAACCTTGCAGCGAAGCACAATAATGAGAAGTGCATGGACGAAAACAGTACTTGTAAAGACAGTAAAAACATGTTTAGGAGACTGCTGTTAGCTGCAAGGTCAACTCAAATGTATTTATTTCGTCTTCTGTCTTTCATTTCCCTCCACTGCTTTAAAAATCACTTATTTATTCCTAAAACCTATGATGATAAAAAATTAAAGCAAGTACTGATTCTCTTTTCTTCTGTCTTTAAAGGAAAATGCTGTCAACTTCAGCTTTGAGGTTTACATAAATGTACAGTGATGACAATCATCCACCAGACAGGATTGGGAGGAACAGTCATACTGCAGGTAAATATTTAAAACAAGAACACATGCACGATGAACATAAATGTGGTTCACACCCCATGATGTTGCCCAGTGCGTAAGCAGCTCATGTTTTCTGTGTAATGTATTTTCGGTATAACAATAAATCCATGTAGTTAAGAGAATGGTTTGGGTCAAACTTTAAGACACTGAAGGTTTGGAGATAGTTTTGTTTCTATAGTGATGGTGCAGTATTAATGGTGGTGGATTGGTGTCTATATTTTGTAGAGATGGATGGAGATGATTGTGTGTGTGTGTGTGTGTGTGTGTGTGTGTGTGTGTGTGTGTGTGTGTGTGGGAAGGGGAGAATCATTTTATTTTTATTTTAATAAACTTAAAGTTCACGTCACTGCATGTTATTCAAACAAAAAAGGGCATCGGGAAAGACATGTACTGCCATTTTTTTTGTGTGCACAGTATCAGTTTTATACCATTCACACTATTGTCTGGATATATACATACAGTGTGGAGCTGTAATAGACTGTATCCAAATGAACAGTGTAAACGGTGCGATTTAAGCGAGTGAAGTAAGGCCATGTTGCATCATTCCTTCCTTTCTTGAAGCATTCATGTCTTTTACATTGTACATCACCCGCCATCCTCCTCACACACATCTCTGTCTTCCATTCTCATACATTCAGCATTTTATCCCTTTAAAAGCTGTGATCCTATTTGTCAGGTAGAGTGTGTGGTAGGTGCAGGGGAGGTGGCCGTGTAATCTTTGCTGCGGTTCTTTATCCCGTTAGGAGAGCGCAGGCGTATGGCTCATCGAACGTTTGGACTGCTCATGTGGAAAGAGTGTTTGGGTGGCTCTGTCCTTTTTGCCCCAAATACCTTGAGGAGCCACCCTCCCCTTGTCCAAAGCCTCCTGATCATCATGAGCAAAGTATCAGTTTGCATTAAGGTATAGCTCATGCATAATTAAGCAACGGCAGCATTAAGTCAAAATGCTTCAAAAATACAATGCTTTGCAAGGGAAGTCTATAATAAGATGATCAGTTCAGTGAGTTATTTTTGGTTTCACTTTAATATTTAACTTCAAATTTAAAAATTTAAAGTTTCTGAGAAAAATCAAAAGCAAATGTAAACCAAAAAGATGTTAGTTATTTCAGCAACATCGAAACAGAAACATTTGCAGCTTTAAGTTTGACTGTTTGTTCCCTCCAATTTCACCTTAAATAGCTGAGCATTAGGAATTAAACAATAAGTACATATTGTTAGCAAGGTCAAATCTTCATGGTATCACAACCCGGAGGCTCAATAGAAAGCTCAGTTATTCAAATTTTAGTATGGCGTTCTTTCAGTCGCCCAGATTTTCCCAAGCTTTATATTAGCATATGCAAGGACCGGCCTGTGCTGCTGTTTTCTAAAGTGAATGTAAATTATAACCTCAGTATTATACAGGCTGATAGGAGATAAATCTCTGCAGTAGGCTAATGCATTGCAGCGAATGGGGGTGTGGGGTGCTATAAAGGGGTTGAAGGGTGTGTGTGTGTGTGTGTGAAGTACTGTACAATAGTACAATAGTGGCAGATGGAATACAGACTAGCACTCGCTAATAGTCATGCTAAACTGTCTTTCCACTGGTTTTAGTTTGTCCAGATCTCCTACCACATTCCTAGAAAAATATTTGAAAATTAAAAAAATAATGCACCAAGACAGTAATGTTTAGAAAGTTGCAATATTGGTGAAAAAGTTTTGTGTGTGTGCACACCGTTTTAAAACAAATATTAACACAGGGAGATTACTAAGTCGAAATTTGCACTTGTGCGGTCCAAAAGGCTGAGGGGCTTCAGGCCTCACGAGCGGAGTGGAGATCTCTTTGGAATCCCTATGCAAACTAGTTCTTGAATAATGACATGTATTTATGAAGGGCTGAGAAGGGGGTCCTGCTTTTGAAAGCCAGTAGTCCGGAGCTTGAATGGGATAGAAGGAGGAAAGGGCGGGGGGAGTCGGACAAGGGGGGGACGGGTGTCTATGTGGAGGGGGTACAGGGGCCCCCCAGCAGTCCAGGCCTCAGCCGAGGCAGCTGTGAAAAGGGGTCCCGTCTTTTTCCCACGCCCAGCAAGACGCGAAACACTGCCGCAGCTCGCTAGGGTCAAGTCCCATCGCTAATATATACACACATACATACACATGCATGCACACACACATAGAGGGAGAGATGTGTGTGTAAAAGTTGTGCAAATTAACAAGCTGTCTGGGAAACTCTGTGACATGGGGACACCTGCTCTTCTCCCAGAATGCTTTGCACACTCATCAGGGGCCACTAAGCTTGATGGGACAACAATTAGGTCATAACTTTAACTTAAAATTCTGTTGTGGATTGAAAAGAGCATTAAGTCTTTCTTTCTTTTTTTGGATTTTTAAATTGGTTATATACTCCACTCTGCTTTTGTTACATTAAAAAAGTTCATTTTCATATAATATAAATTGTTAATTTTTTAGAATAAGCTAATTCTGTGTTTTTTGTACTATGATGCAAAAATTGCGGAGAATGTGGTGAAACAGTGCAATATTTTACCTATGTAGTTGGTGATGTGTCCATTCGCTCAGTCTGTAGAGACAAACTTGGCCTTGTGCTTGATCCGAGACCCTGTCAACTTGGCATTGTCTGCATACACACACACACACACCCACAGACGCATGCACGGCTAGTTTCAGGGAAACACAAAAGGAAAATTCTAACATGAAATGGAGGAGGGTTGGAGGAAGATATGGCAACTATAGAGGGACGTTTTGGGTCTGAACTCCCACTGTGACCTTCTTTTTCTTAATACAAAATGTGGAGTTAAAAAAGAGCGACAACGTTTTAGACAGAGAACATGGATCACCATGTGCTCTATGAGAAAAACTGTTAATAATTACAATAAAAAGTAAAGCAGAAAAAAACAAAAAGTGACATACAATTATTGAGTTAATTTGCTTCAAGTCTAGTGTTCAACTGTGTCCCCGAATTTCACATGTGGTGTTTTTTTCCCCCCAGTTTGTGTGTTTGCTCGTTCATGTTTTAAGAGCACCGTTTCTCTTGCAGCTTTCTGAAACGTCGTCCATGTCAGCAGCTGCTCCTTTGCTACCTTCCCCAAGACGCTGGTGTCACACCCATTCCTTCCCTCTATCTCTCTCAAGATACTGGCACACCAATCAAATCAGTGCTGCACTCAGTTCCCTCCCCGCTCCCTGCCATCGCTGCATCCAAGATACACAGAGCGGTGTCACACTAATTCATTTCCCCCTACCTGCTCGAGCTCCCAGCCTAAATTCCACGTTATGAAAGATATGCCTGCTACCTTTTTGAGCAAGCATCCTCTATTGTCTTTCTCTCTCTTGCACCAACTCCCTATCTCTCCTCTCTACTGCCTGTCCCTCCTTCCCTACCCCTTTCTCCCTTCCCTGTTATCATGCTCCCTTCTATTCAGATGAGTTTCAAATAGAGAGGGGGACCCTTCTAATTAGCTCTGTAAAGATGCTTTGTTGTGGTCAGTGTGGCCACCAGTGTGTGCATTGAGAGGGAATCTGTGACAGCTAGTGTTAGCCTTGAGAAAGTGTGTATGGGCCCTTAATGAGGTTTGTTAGCTGAGTGTGTATCCTGCTGTTTGAATACACCCTCGGCAGCCTTTGAAGGAACAGAGATGAAGCGAGAGAAGGAGCAGAGAGGAGTCTTTCAGCAAGGCAGGTTGCAGAATGCAGATGATGCATTATGCTCAGTGTGGTTTCCATTTGAGCAGAAGATGAGATGAGAATAATGCCCTACTTGCATATTGTCTGTTAAAAATGTGGGAAATATGTGTGGGTCATCATGCTCATCAGATGGAGGGTGGGGGGGGGGGGGTTTCCTCACCTCAGAAATTTGTAGTAACCCCAATAAACCCTGCGTGGATACATTCTCAACACATGCTAAAGCACATAGAGAAGCTCAAGCTAGAAACACTGGCTGAAGATTCATCTGCTGGTTTAACATGAAAGAAGGTGGTTGTAGCGCTAAGACATGTTTGGAAACTCAGCTGACAGTTTTCTGACAAATGTGGAGCTCTGAGAGACAGACTCAGTTCATCATTTGTGGTTATGAGTAAAGGGGGAAAAAAGCAGAAGCTAGCGATGGCTTGTCAGAAATCATTATTGTAGCTAAAGTTTTAGGAAACATGTTACTGAGCTGCATTTTCATTTTAAAGTCTAAAAAAGGGCTGTCTTGTACATTCAGCATAAGGACAGTCAACATGAACTGATGATTAAAGAAGGTATGAAGGTATGAAAATGCAGACAAAATGTAGATGAGAGGTGGTTCTGGTGGAAGAACGAGAGAGATTAGAAATGGCAGGAAGCAGACAAGAGCCGGAGGTGGAGGGTAGATGGAGAGAGAAAAAATAGGTTTGGAAATGAGGGATTGTATGGAGCCAAAGAGCCAACCTGCTGGGCCTGCCTGCTGCCTTAGAGATTGTAAACTGTCACTCAGGATGCAGACAGACAAGCAAGACAGACATCATTTGCCCGTATTACCCTCTACTACCGAAACGGTCGTCCACGCAGCACACCCCCGCTTCCCTTCTTCTTCTACTCTTTACTCCAACGCCAGCATTTCTTCTCTGCCCGTGCACATGCATGTATATGATCTCCCTAATCTATTTCCTCTATCTTCTCCCTGTCTCTACTTTCTTTCTATCGCCAGGTCTCTTTTCAGCTGATAAAATGAGTCAGCTTGCAGTGTACTCTCCCCTCTCATTGTTCGATGGTTCGTTGCCTCTCCATAGGAGGCAGAGAGTGTTTGGGCTCTTTCCCCCGTTTTACCAGTTTACCAGTGTAATCCTTTACACCGCCACAATGAGCTCTCACTCCAGCTACAGGATTCTATTAGGCTCCCAGAGAGACACAGGATCTCCATAAACATTTTCCAGCTACACCTATACCCCCCCACCCCCCCCCACCCCCCACCCCCACCCCACCACCACCACCATCACCCACCTCAAACACAGCCAACCTGATATCTTCTTCTATAAATTTTAAACAGAAACCCTACTTTGTTTTGCCAGAGGAAATTTCACCTGTCTGGAAAAGGAGAGTAGAATAAAAGCAAATACACTTACATTACTAACAGCTTGTTAACGCTGTCAGCTTCACTCCCAAACTGTCTCCCAAAACAGTGTTCTTTTACAACCGCAGAGTATAAGAGCATAACAAGCAACTGTGAACAAGCAAAACGCTTGTTATACGGTCTTTGGAGGAACACTAAAGATGTTTAAAAAATGCTGAAGTCATTGGAGGATGTGATTTCTGTTCTCAGCAAATGTGATGCCGTTAACGTCTACAGATAAACTCCCATATTTGTCATTTCATGCGCGTTGCCTGGCTCTGTGCATGTATTTCAGTGAAACCTTTGAAACGTACGAAGTGCTGCTGCATTTTGGATCATTTATTTTCTTTCCTTTTTCTGTTGTTGATGTGTCACCCCTTTGAGTCTACTTTTTGGGGAAGGGTTCTTCTCTGTGTATTGCCTTTATTTGTTGTGACAGTGCAACAAGTATTTTAATTAAAACTCAGTAATGTATTTTATAGACTTGTACAGAAAAAGAAGAGATATCACCAGAAAACACATGTTGTGGAGCTAAGTACCCATTGACTTAGTTTTGTATGAGGATTATTTGAAATTATTTAAATATTGTTAGTATGCTTTCTCAATGTTAAAACACTGTTTGTGTAACTAACAGAAAAGCTTTCCTTCAAAATAGAAATAAAACATTCGAGCAAAAATGCAATAATCATGGTGGGCATGGACTAGTGAGCTTAGTTAGGCTCCACAGCGTCATCTAAATTTATTACAGTAATAAGTACAGACAACTTCAGCTACATATTATCCAACCAGAAGCAGGAGCTGGAAGCAGCTGCTACTGGCCTTGATTTGGCATCGTACAATGAAACTACAATAGCCAAGTAAAATTCTACAAAATATAAATAAACGTGTATTTATATCTGACTGATTCTGTAATGGTCTTTAATAGTAATTTCAGCCTTAATGTTGGATCATGTGGCTATAATATATCTTAACCATCTGTGTTTGGATTTTTTTAATACATCACTGTAAATATGCCACTGTAAAAAAAAAAAAAAAAAAAAAAGGCGCATTTTCAACTGCTGTCCCTCGACCACATGGTGAATTACCATTAAAAATAATATGATGATTATTAAGTAAAAGCCAAGAGAAAGCAGATGAAACAAAAGATGGCCTAAAGATCTAGACTAATTGTGTACTAAATAGGCTTATGATGAATATCTTGTTAAATGTTAGAATAATGATGCTGAATATCTTCAGAAGGAGACATATTTGTATTAACTATTTGGGAAATATTTAAGGCTGCAGTTTGCCTGATGCTGCTGTGATTTATCTCTGGACATCTTTCTGGTTCCTTAAGTCCAAAGCCACGGGTCACATGGCTCTTCTCTCCTCCGCCTTCCTCCCTCCTTCCTCATACACAAACATATCTCACGTTAGTCTCTCTCCTCCTGCTCCCTCCCGCCAATCCTTCCCTCTTCTCCCATCTTGATAATGCAGCGCTTTTCTTAGTTGCTGGGTGGAGGGCTGCCCTGAACTAACATTGTCCCCTGCGCCGACTCTAGTGGGGGGCCCTATTGTGTGTGGAGGAATGGCGAGTTAACACCCATGTCTGAACCCTCTCAATGGGGGCATTGTGTCTGAATCTTCCCTCGGCTCACCCAATATCACCCCACGTCAAGCCCCTGCACAGGCTAAGCTAAGGGCTACTCCGGGCGCACCACATTATATGTTGAATATTCACATAACAGCAAACACAAACTTACCAACAGACCATGCCATAACTGACCTTGACCATTACTTTCCCCACTACCCACTACTTTCTCTAACTTATTCATTTTCCAGCAAATCACTCTGAGTTAGAATGTCTTTGCAGCTGGGTTTGACAGAAATGGGGTCTAGTGGGCGTACGGTACTGAAGGAGGCCCCTACAATGCATTTCTCTTATAGAAAAGAACAAAGCCCAACATAAAGGAATTTATTGTATTAGCACAAAAGCAGGATTCAGAATGCTTTCATACATATAACATTTTTTGTTTATTATTATTATTTATACCTGTCAATAGATTTTGGTCAAAATGTATGTAACATAATATATAAATACATTTTCTTTATAATTTAGGTTTTGTGTGATGATTTTACCAAGGATGATTTGTATATCTGGAAAACATTTAAAAATGTGAACAGAGATGATGATGCCTCTGTGGTTCATGTAGCATGTTGAGAATTTTTATTTGTTTCTCTATAGCAGCGAGAGCCTTGGGGCAGGTTACAAAAGCCCAAGTTGGTGTTTTCTTCCCACGTATTTTTAATCAAAGTGTTAGTGTTTACATTTGCATTTGCATTGAGCAGAGGGATGTTGAATGCCAAAGGTGAGATTTTGAAAAACACTCTTTATTTTCCCTTTTTCAGATGGAAACAAAGGTGGGTGGTTGGAAGGCTGAATAAAGGCTGGTAGATGACTGAACTCAGAGACCTGGTGGAGCTCATCATCATTGCCATGGGCTCTCGTCTTTCTCCTCTCCTCCTGTGGCCCCGTACCTCCATCCAGGGGTCCAACAGAGCCAGCGAAGCCGAGGCGGGGCGGGGTAGTGTGTGGGTTGGCAAAGATGGAGACGGTCCCTGAAGGCTAGAAGCACCTCTGGAGCTCCCAGCATGCAGGAGAAATCAATATGAAACACAGAGCCTGCACAGCTCAGAGTGGGGTTTCCTGCGTTAGTCTGTGGCCTAGGGGCCCTCAGACCTCCAAAGGACAGGCCTTGCATGGCCCTTTCAGCTGTAGCCCCTGCTCCTCAGATTGGACCTCAAGTCCCAATCTCCACTGGCTGTGTGTGGTTCTGCTGAAGGGGAGCTCTCCCCAAATACCCAGAACATTGAAAGACTGCTGAGAGGGATATTCCTTTCTCTGTTTTTTTCCTTCATAAGATTGACATATTCCCCACCTTGTGCCTCCGGCTGCTTTAAAACCATTTTGGAAGTTCTGCTTTTGACTCATTCTCCATTCTGAACTTGCCTGTTGTTTATTCCCCAACCAGTTTTTACATTTGACAAAAAGACAGTACGATCTTTATTTTCTCTCTCACGCTTGGTTTGCTGTTACTATGGTGAGTCGTAGACATGTTTGTTCGCACCAGAAACACCGGCACATGCAGTACGAACATCTTTTTTCTCCGTGATGTCTATTATTCAATTCCAGACTGACTGAACTGAGAAGGAGGCTGAAGATCACAGAGCAGGGACCTTCCCACCTTGTAGTGGAGATTGTAAAATGGCAAGTATCTCTCGTTAGCACTCCACATTTTCCACTCTGTGAACAACTTTGAATTCACTCTCACAACCTCATATTGCCTAAAATAGCGTGCGTGTGTGTGTGTGTGTGTGTGTGTGCGTGTGTGCGTGTGTGTGACTATACCCCACTTTGGTTCATTGGGAATGATTTTATAGTGCTGACAACTGCTTTAAAAGATTTTTCTTGAACCTAAAGAAATATTTGGAAATTAACAACTTAAATACGTTTTTTAATAAAGTCTCATAAATTACATCACACAAACCTGAACATTTTGAAATAGATCACAGATCACAGATCACAGACACAACTGCTCAAGATCCATGTATTATCTACATCAGGGAGCTGTTGTATTCTATATGATTGGCCTTGAGAGTGTTTGCCAGTGAGCAGCAGCAGCGTGCACCCGCTGCTCCCAAACTGTACCGTTGTCACGGTATTGCAGTGTGGTTGTTTTCATCCAGATGGGCACAGCTTCAGACAAAATGGCCGCCAGTTTTTCCCTCTGCCAAAGATGGTGGGCGCATTTCTGTTGTCTACCATCTGTGCATCCGTTAGCTGTTGTCGAATGCAAATCGGGGCTAATTGCATTAGCATAAACCACCTTGTCATTGGCGTGTGCTGATAATTGCTGCTATGAAGGCGACATGGTGGCGAGCAATCAGGAGTGAAGCTACGTTTTAAAGTGTTTTCTGTGTTTGTTTTTCTCTTGGGGTGCAGTTTTCACACCCTGAAATGTGTGTGAGAGGTGTTCGGTGCATGTAAGATCAAGAGTCTGGACTTACTGTGCCATATGGTGTGTACGTTTGCATGTGATTCCCCCGCATGCAAATGTGACACTGTACAAAAGATTAAGCCGGGGATTTTTTTTTTTTAATCAGATAGCGCTCCGTCATGCAAACACACTCATAGTTTCTTACACACAGACATACATCATGCACCAATGAAAGCATTAAGCAGAGATGCTCAAACATGCACCCAGACTGTAATTAAGAAGGGACCCATAGACCCAACAAACTCCAGACAGACAGACCATAATAGTCTCATTTCCATGCACATGGGTGTCTGGTTACCATGGTACTGAGCAAATTGTGGGGGGACTGATTTTGCCAGGAAGGGGTTGCACATGAAACATATAAATAAGCGATACCATAAAAATTGCTGCCTGATGAACACTGGACTGGAGCGTTGAAGAGTCAGTTTCCTAAGAACACACCAATGAGAGGAAAATGAGAAAAAACTGAAAGGCAACTTGCATAAAATGAAAAAAAATAGTCAACATGTCTAATCTCATAACGTAGTGTACTAATGTTTGGAGCTGCTCGTGTAGTCAAAGGATTGAAGAATTGTATAAATGAATATCTCACGTTTCTGCATTTCGGCAGTGAGTCGTTTCATGGTTGCATTTGATTGAGCAGGTCTTGATTTTGGGCCGTTAATTCATGCGATGAGAGTCGTCTGAGCGGCTGAGCAACAATGGAGCCTTCGTATTTGCATCTGCCCATTAAGGCAGCTGCTGCGCCGTACAGTTAGGTCTACTGTGGGCAGCAAAATGGCGGTCACGCGAATCATAGGGTCTGTCTGCTGGTCATGGGAGCTGAGGAGAGGAGAGAGAGCGAGGAGGAGGGGGGAGGAAAGGGGGAGGGAGGATTTTGGGGTGTCTGGATTGAGAGAGTTAGAGGGTTGCAGGGTCTAGACCGTTCACGTTCGAGGGGGGAGTGGTGGTCTAGGAGGGGAAGATGGAGTGGGGGGTGTTAGTGTGGGGGTTATTACTTGAAGGGGGGTGTCTGGTTTTAGGAGGAACCATTAATGAGATTGAAGGGGAGGGGGTCAGTTTGTCTGTATTTGTGAACATGTGTCTCGGCAATTTGCATAGAGCAATGAGGGCGTCCATATGCTGTGCGCCGAGGCAAATTCAGTCACAGTCGTTTGCACGCCTCTCAAGGTTGAGGCTGAGTGTTGCACCCTTCTACATCTGGCAGTCTGTCGGAGAGCAGGAACACGCTCTACCCCATTTCTTACAATAACACTTAAACACTCCTACAATGCTGAAGCCTCATGTTAGCCGCATCACTGTTTCAGTCCGTCACACCAGCCAATAAGGCGATGTGATGCTGCTTGCAGCCAATGGCAAATGTTAGAGAGTCAGGAAGAGGAAGGAAAGGCGAGGCGAGTCTTGAGTTTACCCTTGATGTGCTGGGAAAGAGAGAATCAACAACACAGGTACAGTGGGAGGAAATCGAAGAGAGGAAGGCCAAGTAGGATGAATGGCGTAATTTCATCATGATATGGTTTTCCAAATATAACACAGATGAAAAGCAAAAATATGGGAAAAAGCAGGTTATTAGACACAAAAACCACGACCGTGTTATATATTTTTTGTCCAGCAGGCAGGCATGAGATGCTAGGATAAAGAAGAAAAGACTCAACTCCAGTAGTAAAGTCATGAAGATGGTGTGGTTGACCTGAGGCCCAAAAAAAGTCAGACACGCTGACAGAGACAATGCTGATCTCCATGATGTACCGTATAAAAAGTGACACGTTGAGAGTCTGAGCTGGAGGTCTGAGCTCAGAGCGTGGGAATATGAGGAGAACATATGCAGAATAGTCCGGTGCTGGCGAGACACCCTTGCTATTGTAGCAGGTGAAAGAGGACCCTGGAGTTCATGGGTCAAGGCCAGTGAAGGGACTGTCTGGCTCATGAGTGTGTGTGTATGTGTGTGCAGGGCCACATTGGCTGTCGTCTGGGTCTTGTAGGATGCAAATGTAGTTGCCAGGCTGTTTGATAAGCACTGCCATCTATTGTTAGCACAGTCTGGTTATTCAGGGAGGACTAGACTGGGTATGGACTTGGACAAGTGCTCCTTCATCATCTTGTAGTTGCAGCAGAGTAGCAGACAAGCAGACAGACAGGCAGCCGAAAGTCAGACCACCCCTGCTGAAAGTGTGATGGTGTTGTCTGGAAGCCTTTTCTTCCCACATCTCTACTTTCTGTTACATTTCTTCTCTGAATGACACGTTAGTCTCAGTCTCTCCAGCGTAGTGCCTTTCTTTGTTTCTTCTGGGATTGATGGCAGCTTTGTGCAAGGACTCAACATTTCCATGAAGGAGGAAATCTATGCAGCCATTTAGAGCCTATATTCAGCTGCTGGATTTAGGTTATTGTTGACCATTCTGATTTTGGTCAAATCATACTGGGAAACCTCATTAATGTTTTTATCTATACTTCATCTTTATTATCTTACAAGATAAGGCTGTAGATATTTAGTATTTTAATTTTTACTTTATTAATCCTCAAAGGGAGATTCAGTAATGAGGATTGTCCAACTTAACATGGGAACCATGTCTTTTTGAATCTATACATAAATTGTCTTGCAGGTGCAAATACCTACTAGAAAACTAAATGTGTTTTAACTCATAGTGGCAAATGTGCTGTTTATGAGGTTTAAATGACTTTCTCCAAAAACTACAATGCCCAGCAGTTTTGGGTAGTTATTTGAAATTTAAAAAAAAAGGCTATTAATTCGATTTTTTTTTTTTTTAATTTACGTCTTCAATAGTTTCAAGTAGACTTGGGGTTAAGAGCTGCAGACAGATTGACTAACACATCAGACTGACACCCATTAAATAAAAATACAGAATAATGCCAGAGTTATTCATTCATCTAATGCATCATTTTTACCCAGCCAGAGACGCGGTTGTTTGTTTCCTTACATTAAATTGTATTTAGTTTCCTGAGCAGTTCATTTGTGCAAAAGATCTATTTCCAATGAAAAGAACTGCATATGTAAAGGTGTATTACTTTTGGTATCTCTTTAAGAGAGAAAGCATTACCTCATCAGGAGTTGTGTAAAGGAAGGAAGTGAGTGAATGGATGAAGGAGTGCAGTGCTAACTCTCTCCACTCCTTTATGCCTGTGGGTGCAGGCTTCATTAGCTCTACAGAAAGGGACAGCTCCCTCCCAGTTCCCTCAATAGACCCATAGACCTGTCTCACTGGCACAGGCTCTGGCTCAGTGGGGAGGGTGTGTGTGTGCGTGCGTGTGAGTGTGTGTGTGTGTGTGTGTGTGTGTGTGTATATGTGTGTCAAAGTGTGTGTTTGTGCCCACAGGTTAGTGCATGTGTTCCCAAACCATTCAGACACCGCCAGGCCTCATAGTTTCTCACTCATGCCTAAAGGAAGCCTGGCATTGACACTTTATTGAGACTCACATCTCTCTTGCACTTTCTTTGTCCCTCAGTCTCATGTTTTCTCTCACATGCTTTCCACTATTCTCCATTTCACAGTGTTTTCTTCACTGTGCTCTTTCACTTGCTCTGTTCCTCTCTGTCTCAATACTGAGTAAAGAACCATATGCTGTACTGGACCCAGACTGTTGCCTCTGCAGCAGATTTAGGTTTTTAGACTTATTTCACTTAAGTTACTTAACATTAACTTTTCTGACAATTTTTCCACATTACTAAATTTATAAAAGGCGATATAAATACACCCCTGTTAGCCAATAAATTAAAATAAAATCTTTACAATTTATTGCCTAGTTTAAGAATAACTTGCACCTAAAACGTGTCCTTCACCATCATGTAAATTACAGTTTAATCCGACGAATAACTAACTGTAACTGTATTTGCAACAATTAATCAGCAGAGTTTTGACAGAAGCTTTCAGGTTTACGGGTACATACATTTACGACTAATCTACATGTTGTATAAAGGTGATTTTCCATAGTGAAAACCTAAACTCCACTAAACAGATTCCTGAGCAAATGAGCAGTTTTTTTTTTATATTGTTTTAAGAAAGACGCCTAATTTTAGCAGGGTATGATTATCTGTCACTTAACTATGATGGACAGATTCAGCTTAAAAGCATATTTGTTTTCATTGAAACCCTGTGTGAATAAACTCGACATGAGAGATGCAGCTAAGCCATCACTCAGAGAGCATGTCACCCTCTGTTTCCCATCAGGCAGCGTCTGCAGGCAGCATCTGCAGGCAGCTATTTGGGGTCCTCGTTTAGTGAGGGGGAGGAGACACTTATATAGGCAAAGGTGTTGGGAAGTGGCAGGCTAGCACAGATGATTAGCATGGGAAACCGCCACCACTGCCTCTGCTCATTGTTGTATGCTGCATTAATGAGCCCAGTGTGCACCTGACATTCACTTATACATTAACGTTTTGGAACAGGGCTTCTCTTTACATCATACAATTATTAAAACCAAGCTAAAGATAAGTCAGTGTGTATACCTGCTTGTGATTAGTTATGCTTTAATTATTGATTTCCAGTGGAGCCTGGGTCATATCTCTCGAGGTACAAAACTAGAGTGAAAGTAGAGTAGAAAGAGCAAAACTTTGTTTTACCCGGGGAGAAATGCAAACGCTTTGACTCAGAAATAGAAGCCTTGGTGGTGACAGGAAGGGAGAGAGAGGGTGAGAGAGAGAGAGAGAGAGAGAGAGAGAGAGAGAGGCTGACAGAGGAGGGGGGGATGAGAGTACAATACTGTGGCCTGGTTTGTGGTTCCAGAGGGAGAAAGACACTTTCGCATTTCCCCTGCAAAACGAGATAGGATGAGCTTTTTTAACACACATACACACAAATAATATACACACATGTACACCTTGTTCCCTCCATCTAAGTGAACCAGGACTAGATTCATGCAGCTTTGTTGTTGAGGCAGCAAGAAACTTATTGCCCCAGATTTAAAGCAGGCCCCCTTCACACATGCACCAGTTAACTGTTGTCACACTCTTGAATCCAAATCAAAACTGCTTTAATTGTGATTTCATCCCTCTGTTTCTTTTTCCTTCATCACTTTTTGTTATGAGTGAAATATCCCACAAACTTTGTATGTGTGTGTGTGTAACAGACTGCCTGACCTCTGACCTTGTCCTGCTGTGAAACCTCATTCCCATAGGCTGGGAGCTGTGGATGTCTCTGTACACACACACACACACACACACGCGCGCGCACACACACACACACACACACACACACACACTATTGGCTCTATTGGTATAGCTGTCGCTCGGCCACCCATTCAGGGCTCAGTCACGGCCACTTAGAGCGCAGCAGACTCAGGGATTCAGATGAGCTGTGATCCAATGACATGTATTTATAATGAGGGGGCTGCAGGGACGTCTTTGTTGAACGGACACATTGTCAGCATAAGGGGTGAGTGTGTGTGTGTGTGTGTGTTGAGGAGGGGGCTTAAATATAGAAAGGAGGATACAAATACAGGGTTTTTCTAAATCTATTTATCCCTTTCTTACTTTTGCAACTCTTTCACCCACTTGCGCATGCACACACAGATTTTCACTGTCCTCGTTATTATGTGAAGATCATCTAAAGTCTGTCCTTGTCCACTGGAGGAGAGAAAGGGTTTGGTGGACAGCGTGCTCTGCATGCTGCAGAAGTCAGCACAGTGGGAAAATAAAAGCTAGTTTTAAGTTTTTGGGGACAAATTAAGTCTCTGATATCTATATATGAGGAAATATCCAGTTTAAGATCTGAGTCTTTCATGTCTTTTAGTGTTTTACAGCAGAGACTTACAGTTGTCCTGTCAGTGTGTAGATACAATATTGAATTATTTATGTTGTTTTTAGCTGCTTTCTTACTGTTTAAACCAGGTCAAAACTCAAGAAAGATAAAGGCTGTTACATCAAAACTATAAATATAAAAACATCTCTAAGGAAAATCTATAAAACAATAAATAGGGTAAGAAAGATTGAAAATAAAAATAGAACGACCTATATACATATAAGATGTCTCTGCATTAACGTCAAGTCAGGTCTCATGTAAATCAAGTCAAAGTATGAAGTAGCTAAATACATTTATCATCATTCATCATAAATTAAAAAAGACTTTCCTCCAGCAGCTCGTCCTTTGTTCACCAGATGTTTTGAAGTTAGCGGCTGAGGTTATTTCCTTTATACGGCCTTGACGACTGACTTATAGATGACAGTACAATTACACAAAATAACACCACTGTTCTTTTTCATTTTTTTTAGTTGGCCAAAAGCAAATGGAAAAAAGTTGCCTATGTGCATGTTCTCAAAGTTAGAATCCGATAAATGAAGGGGAACACTGATTTTTTTTTATGTGGGGACAAAGGCGTCTGCTTTTGCAAAGATATTAAAAATCCTGCTGTTATTTTGGGGCTATATTGTTGGGAAGCAGAAAACATAAAAGCTGCCTTTTATGTTATGAGGGAACGATATGCTAAAGTAAGTCACGGTTGGAAATGGTCCATCCTCTTCCTCTGACCCCCTGCATATACATGTCTATCTTTGGCTCATATTCATATTTTAGTCTGCAAGTATAATGACATTACATCATTTTAAGGGTCACAGTAATGTTGTTAAAGCTACAGACTTTACCCCCTTACTCCTGCTTTTATTGCAATAAGAAAAAAAAGCTTCTATTTAACAAAATTACACTCTTTGCAAGTTGCTTTCAGTGTGTGTGGTGTGAAGACAGGACTGTGGGCTCCCCCTGCTTGCATTAGCCAGTTGTTGGGACAGCGTGGGCAGGAGAAGAGCCCTGGAGAGCCCTACAGGCCTGGGAAGGCCCCTCATAATTGCTCAGTGTCTGAAACACGGCATCTATTCAGGGATGTGTATCTCTGATCCCCTCAATCATAACTAACCCTACTTCTCCTCCTCAAAGCCCACACACACCTGTACTGTCTGTGCTGTCCTTCCTTCTGCACTGCTGCAATATTAAATACTGGCATTTCACACCTATGAATCTAAAGGGATTTAAGGTTTTATAAAATAAAGAGGCATCTTGTCATTGCTGCTGATTTGTGTTCATGACTAAAGTCTGGCTGGATTAGGATTAAATATCATATCTATGGTGGTTGGATCCTTATCTGGTCATGATGGTGGAAAACCAGACAGGAAAAGTGTAACTGAAGTAAGTGTGTGTGTGTGTGTCTGTGTGTGTGTGTGTGTGTGTGTGTGTGTGCGTGCGTGCGTGTCTTCTCCCTCGGGCATAATTGCGGGGTTCGCTGCCGACAGTGTGCCCTCTTGATGCTCCAGACTTTAGAGGTCAGAGGTGGACGAGTGTAGACTCAAACACAGACAGATATTAGTAATCATGAGGAGGGAGCCCCTTCTGTATCTGCTCTCCCACCTCAGCCTCCTCTTTCTTTCTTTCCTAGTTTAGTCCAAAACTGCTGTGTCAGTACTAGGACGTGATGGGAGGAAGCTGTTATTTCAGGCAGTGGCACTGTTCCTAGTTTTAGCTGTAAAAGAGCAATTTTCATTAATCTGTGTCCCAGTTCTGTCACTAATTTCCTCCATATTCTTGTCTATTTGCAGATTGATGGCAAACTGGAAAATTGCTGATTGGCACAACATCTTCCTCAAAGAAAAGGATTTCTGGCCAAATTTGCCTGGACCAGTTTAGCAATTTTTAGCAATTTTCTGCTGTACAATCAACACAGATATTGAGCCACTAAATCTGAATCAACAAAGAGAAACATGTGACACTAGACACAGAGTTTTCTTTCGCCAGCTTTGTCTTAAAGATTTGTTTAAGCATATGTGTTTTATGGCTTGAGAATTAATATATTTGAATATTTAATATATAATTGAAGTAAATAATGTGATTTTTTTGTATATTTTTTAATGATTGTGAAGTATGGCTGTTAAATACCCTAATCAATTTAACTTCTGCATTTTACCCAGTTCTATGTTTTCAAGTGTCTTTGCTTTTACTGAAGGGCCATGTCCCATATTCTGTCAAAATGTCAAGTGGAAATATATATTTTTGCACAAGTTGTGTGTCTTTTACAGTGTATATGTGGTTAATAAAGACAACACTGAGATTGACACTGATGTGGTGGTGAATTTATTCTGTTATCAAACTAAACATATTTTGACTTTGACGCCATCACGTGCATAATTAAAGCAGGTCTAATGTGTATTGCTGCATTAGAGGAGGTGAAAATTGTAAAGCGACAGATTTTTATTTACTTAAACCCCAACACTATCTCTATTTAAATTTATTTATTTTCTATTTCTGTTTATTCCTAGTTTTAACATTCTAGCCCTTTTGGTAAATAATGTATTTTTGCTGATTTTGTTTTTTTTTTTGTTCTTTTGTTTTTTTGCATCTTAGAGCAGGAAAAAAATGGTTTACACAAATCAGAAATATTGTAAACTTTGAAAACACACCACAGGCCAGACTCCTGAAAAGCTAAATAATATGCTATCCAGGCCCTGTCCAAAAACATCATGCTTCTTTTGATGTAAGCTTCATTTTATTTATTTATTCATTTATTTATTAAAGAATGCTGAATTTCTTTTTGAAGCTTAAGTTGAAGAATGCATCCAGGCCCATATGAGGCTGCACACAGGCCTAGAATACAATGGGCTTGTAAAACCATATTTCAAAAAAAAAGAGAAGTTCTTAGGTATTTTTGAAAAAAGACAGATTTTCTGCTTCAAACATACCATTAAATATAAACAGCCTAATGTTAATGATGTTGACCAGAATTAGAAGTAGGTTAATGTTGTATTTTTAAATGACTTTTCAGTGGGTTTTGCATTAGCCTACAATTAAAACTTGTTTAAAGGGGAAATGATTACGTTTGTGATGGAAGAAACTGGAAAACCAACGTTGGTTTTGCTTCCTTTATTTCAGAGACACAGGGAGCAGCCATCATCTGAATAAATGTAAATTGGCTCTGCCTCCACCTGGCATCGTGCCAGGTATCTATAGCAACCACATCCTTCGACAGCCTCCGTCCATCCCACCCTCCTCCACTCTCTAATTAGTCCTCTGTCTTCCCCATTGCTCCTTTCTTCCAGGGGTCTTTTCTCCCATGTTCTCACAAGTCTCTGTCGGAGCTCCCAGTCCAGCTGAAGCTGGACCCCCAGTCAGATGCTCAGAGAACAGAGAGCAACATCTCTTCTAACCAAAATAAAATATGGATATTTTTTTATGTTTTCTACAAACTGTGGATACATCTGAATCGCTTTAATTAATTAGGTGTGTTTTTAATTGGATCAGCTTCTTCATTGTTCATGTGTTTCTGTGTTGCGTTCACGGTCAAGTTCAAAGCGCCAGCAGGGCCTCAGGCAGAGAAGCTGCACAGCCTGGCCCAGCTCCCAGAGCCTGCAGCCTGCACCGCCACCTACCGGCCACATGTGGAGCCACCGCCTGCGCGAAAGAGATCAATCATTCATGGGGATGGAGCGTCCTCCAGCGGCCGTAATATGTCATTGTAACAAAGACGCTTTTGTGAAATATCGGAAAACAGGAGTATTTTTTTTACATCGCCTATCATTTTAAATAATGATATGGAAATTCTTCTTTTTAATTTAATTTTTATTATTTATTTATAGGTCATTGTTTATTTTTCCCATCTATTTATTTATCAATTTCCACATTTATTTATTAAGGCCACACTTACATGTTCATTTCTATATTTATTTATTTTTTAAAAACATTTTTTACATTTAACCTATTTAAAGATTTATTTATTTACTTCCTGTTTTACCTTCAATAGACCAACGTTTTGTATTAAGGCCTAAAAGTCAGAAGGAAATAAACAAATATTCATGATAAATAGAAGAAAAGCCAAATCTATCAATCCACCTAGATAGAGATATTATGGATATATAGATATTTATAGTGTTTACTGCCTCCTATATATATTTATTTTCCCACTTCTTTATAAATTTTCGTATTGCTTTACATATTTCATTTATAACTATCTCAAATGTTTATATTTAATATTTATTACAGAAGTCATGTTTACACTATGACATCATTATAATTATGCAATGAACGTCTTGATTATTTTTCTATCATGTTATGAGTGATAAAAACAAGAAAGAGTAAATGTGGGCCCCCTCAACAGAGACTGGTCTGTGAACTGTCTGTATGGGTCACGGTGAACATCTAGAGTTTTATTCCCATGCAAAGCAGAACAGCAGAGCGCAGACAGACGGGATTCAGGTAGAGGAAAAGAGTCAAGTAATGAACATAAATTAATCTGTTGTCAACATCCAGTTTTATTTGAGAACTTGATATTTCAAAACAAATACACCACCTACAGTACAGACTGGACACATATTATGATGTTAGTATGTTTACATTCAGTTGGCACAAATCACTGAGATTTACAAAAACTGTTTTATCACTGAGGTGCTAAAACAGAATAATACAAGATGATCTGTTTCAAATACATTAGCATTGTATGTCTGCATGTTCACCCACAAACAGGGTTACAGAAATTAATTTTGCTTTCATTATAGCAAAGTTATTCAGTTAATCTAATACAAACATTTACCAGTTTGTTATTGTGTTGTGTCAGTATTCCCGCTCATTAAGTCAAAAGAAATCTTGTAAAAAACAAAATACACTTTTTTTTTTGGCATTTGATGATTGTCTTTTTTTTTCCAGTACATTGTATTCATCATGTATTTATGCATCTCCAGAGATCTATAGGAAGATCAGTGGAGTAATAATACCATTGTACCTCTTTACGTTTTTCCAGTTGAAATCCATGTAACATTAACTTATGCTTCAACTTTGAAATCATCATACATTTGTTAAAATAGTCCTAAAGTAGTTCGAATGGATTGATTGATTCTGCTAGTGAGCCAAATATCATGTATCTCACCTTAGGCATTAATACCCTGCAAGGCAGTTAATACAAAATTTACATACAAAAACTGGACCTGAAGTACTAGTACATTCATTCTCTAACAATTCCCAGCCATCAAGCTATCCTGCTGCTCCTAGAATATTTCTACTTCAGGACCAAAGCAAGGCTAGAAAATGGAAGAGACTTCACCAGTTAGAAGAAGTAGCTCAGTCATAGTAAAAATGTTACTATCCCTTGCTAGGCACTTAAGAGTCAATATTTACCCCTCACTCGGTTTTTAGGTACTGTATAATTTAAACGACACTGCACTCCTGCCAACTTCAGCTCAGAACATGTGCAGCGTCCAACCTGTTATTGATCAGATACTCCTGCGACCTAAGATAAAGACAACACATCGATCTTGTTACAAGACTAAACTTGCATCAACAGTTTCACTAACACGAGTATGCTGCAGTTTTCCACTGTCTGCCAGGTGCCACCACAATGCTACATTTCCCCTGATTCACTGTACAATAGATGAAAACGATCACAATATCCATGAGAATGAAGATGAAAGATGGATGAGAAGAAGAGTTGAATGAATGGGGATAGAACATAGCAACCTACTGAAGAGAGCAGGATATCAAATCTCAAAATGTTTTGGTACTGACCAAAATGTAACCCTAGCAGTGTTTAACAAAGTGCTGGTGCACTTGTTTATGTTTAGATAGCATTTAACAGTTCGGTTGTTTGATCTCCTTGATAAGTTGTTCTAGTAAATGGTACCAAAATTAAGGTATCACATCACCACTAGCAATGAAAAGAAATGCACTAATGTCAAAATTAATGCTTAAAAAAAAAACCTAATATACACTTAAACAATGGACAAAAATCCAGGGTTGATAGCTGATGGATAAACAAAAATATTTGCTGACAAGAGGTTTACAGTTCACTTCCATAATTAAAAAAAAAAACGTTCTGCAGGGCTTGTGTGCTGGTGAGAAGACTTGAGCACTGTTATGGGTGTTGTGGTCATAGTTATGGGCATCTGTCAGGAGATTAAATCATTTTAAGAAAAATCTATGCCAAAAGTAATCATCTGCACAGACCTAGTAGAATGATAAAAAACAAATCATTGTACTTTTTCTCTTTATCAATTAAAAGGTTTCTATTATCTTTCTCACTTTCTCTACTCCACTTGGCCCTGCACACTGCTGTTTATTTACTGATACACTGTGGGGAGCCGGGGTCTAAATATAGAAACTTCTGACACTCTTTAGGACTGTAACCCTACATCAATACATTTTAAACTTTCTCAGATATGATCAAATAAAAATTGGATATCAGTATGTGATAATTTCATGAGCATTTGATTATATGCTGAGGTAAAGGTATAATACTGAGAACGCCAAAATGTACAAAAGCATGCCTGTAACAGAGGGCTCAAATGATTTCTTTACTAGATCGTGTGCGTATTTCCAGTCAAGTCAGTCCATTAGAAAATACTGCTGCAGCTCCACATTGTAAGTCCTTTCCAACCAAAGAATTTTGTATTTCAGTGACCTCTCAGAATCTGAACTAGTGTCTTCTCAAAACGGCTGTGGATAGCAGCAAAGCCATCAAGAGACGGACTCTGTACCCGCCGTACTGACGGCACAAACGGAAGACATCTGTATACTATGCATGTCCATCACCACCTCTCAATATACTCGGGTATATCTCCCCCTTTCAATATAATCCAAAACAACATCATTAAATAAAATTACCATAGATTTAAAGCAATACATCTCGCAGTCAAAAATAATGGGACATCGTAAACTTTCCAAAGTGGTGCTTGTTTGGAGTGCAGGGTCAGTCAAAGGTTTGGACACAACTTTTCATTCAATGGCTTTTTTTCTTTGTGGTATTTTCCACTTTGTTAATGCTTATGCTAATATGCTTCATAACTGAGATACCTCAAATAACTACATTGATGGCAGTGTCTCTGCCAGCTTCTTAAGGCTCACCAACAGTGGTTTTCAGCCTTCTCCAAACTGAATCAGTGGAATTTCTTGCTTTCTTTATTTGTTTGAGACCATCAGTGGTGCTGAGCTGAGGTAGTTTTGGTTCACAGAAAACAGCCCTCTTGGTTAACTGGAGTAGTACATTTTATAGCAAGAACGGCCCAGCTAACTAGAGACAAACAACAGTCTACCATTAACACATGAAGTCAGTCAAACTTGGAAAGTTTCAACAAAGGCTTTGCTAGTAAAACTACAATTATTCAAGGCACACTTAACCAGCATAGCTACCACATCCCATTTAGTGGGAGTATCATTTGGACCACTGGATGAGAAAGTTGGCCAAAACCTTTGACTGGTACTGTATGCTAGACTGTACAGGTGTTCCTGCTGAACTGTTGAATCACCACATGATTTCAAGTTAGGAAAATTACCTCAAATTGCTTAAGAAACATTACTTGAGACTGCATGTCAGTGTGAGGTTAAACTGGAACAGTTATTTTCAGCTGGTATTCCCAAGTAAAATCCTTCTAATCACCTGTACTGATACATCAGCCCACAAAAATGTCAATTACAATGACAATATTTTAAAAAGCCCACTATATGATTGCAGTCAAAACAAGCAAAATAATATGGGCACTCTTTATAAGTTAAATCTGTTGGCATTAGTAAAATATAGATCATCTGTCTTCTCTCAGCACAGTAGCTCAACTACAAAGAACAAATAAAAATCTGTAAATTCAATCTTTTGGAGCTCCACTGCACTCAAACAAAAATCAACTATTCAGTGACAGTGACGATGCTGTTACCTCCATGCTGGGTAAGATTATTGTGCTTACATATATTAACACCACAAACATTATATAATCTTCAATTAGCTCACATCCTTTGGTATAACATTAAACCAAACTCACTCACAGCAAAGCAAAACTGAAGGA